>NC_025998.2:108443741-108743741 GCF_000442705.2 Elaeis guineensis
CTTCCTCTCACCTCCAAGCAAGATGTTGAACTTGAAGTAGTTCTTTTCCATAAAGAGAACACGAGCCAAGCAAAGATTTTAGATTCTTTCACCTCTCTTCCCTCGATCTCTTCTTTTTACTTGTGTTCGGTCTCTGGATTAACTAGTGTATTATCCACGCGATATGAAGGATACATCTTTTATTTTAAAAATATATCATCTTTAAAATATTATTTTTATTCGTTATATAATTATTTTAAAAAAATATATATTTTATTATTATATAAAATATTAATTTTTATAAATATTTTTATTAGTTTTAGTAAAATATTATTTTATTAATGTATTAGTGTACTATTTTATTAATTTATATTTTATTTTATTAATATATTATTAATATATCATTTTTATTAATTTATAATACATTAATATTATGTTATAAAAATTCTCTTTATTTCTTCTAAATTACAAAAAGATTCTGCATATAAATTTTGACAATGATTTTCTTCTAACAATAGTAGATCAATCAAACGATTAACATATATTTTTTTCAAATTCAAATCCAAACCTTGCTTCAGGAGAGAAATTTAATTTCTATGATATAGCCCAACCATCAAGGATATGATTTGATATTCTATTGATTTCTTATCGATAATATCCCAATATCAAAACCATTTATACCCTTTTTCAAAAAGTAAATCAATATTTCTTTTTTCAAAAAGTATTATTTTACTTAGAAGACATGTTTTTGTGCAATGGTATCTATATTTTACAATCGTAAACGCCCTTTCCAAGGATATGAGCGGCTTCCTAAGAATCCTTTCCCTCGTCTTCCCTCACTTTTCCTCTAACTCTGATGTTTATATTTCCATGCTATGGTTTGATTTTAGCATGAATATTTTTGCTATTTATGACTTTGGCATTAATGGAATAATATGTATTTAAGTTGATATTAATCAGAATTATTTCATGATATTTAAGATGGGCTAGCTTTCTTTCCTATATTTCTCTATAACAAATGAGGGGCCATTTTATATTCTCTTGCACAATATTGTGGCTTCTTGGAAGAGTGAGGGCAAGAGTTAATGAGTGGCAATAATTATATGAGGCAAGGGTAAATAAACCTTTTATTTTTAGCAAGTGCATATTTTTCTTGTTAAAAAGGAAAGTGATACTACTCTAAATATCTTTTTTTCTTAGCATTAATAGAATAGTATTTAAGCTGATATTAATAAGAATTATTTCTTGGCATTTAAGTTGGGCTTATTTTCTTTTATAATGAGCTAGACCCCACCCAAAGAGGGATTAAAAGTTCTCAATTGAATACAAAAAATTTAGATGAATAAAACCTACAACCTTTGTGGCATCTTTTTATTTTCCATATAAGGAGAAGATTCTGTCATCTAAAAGTCAGTTTCTTATTATAAGTAAGTATATTGGACTCAGGACCTAGAAGGTCTTTTGGATTCTTACTATAATTGAGGCATCTTCAAATCACACATATTGAAATCATGCTTCTTCTTTTAGTAGAAAACTGCTCTGCTTTAAATATGTAACAAAGGAAAAAATGGTATTTACTGCTTTAAATAAATAAATTTAAATATAAAAAATTTGCATACCCAACGATTTTAGAACCAAAATTTGATTTGGTGGGATTTAAGGCCAAGTTCCTAGTTTAATTTCGGTGGCTCCATGTTATCTGGGTGCGAAGATTCCTTAAATAACCTATTTTTAACACCATTCAAAAACATGAAAAATAGAAAATTAAATAATAATCAATGTTTTTCTTTTGTTTTTCAAGAAAAAAAAGAAAAATTTCTAGACTATATAAGAAAGGAGAAAAATGAAAATGGTGATGGAAATCTCATGCTTTTAATTGCTTGAATCTAGTGAGAGGTGCGACAGTGGTGCCACTTCTTCTTTGCTAGCAGTTGCTAGCTCATTTTTTTTATCCTTGCGGTCAGAACTAATTCCGTCCACATATCCACTTCCGGATCTTCTCTCCATCTCCTCTTCTTTCCCTCTTTTCTTTCCCATCGCCATGTGATTCCGTCCATGTGCCCACTCACCTCCTATCCATCTCTTTTTTTCTTCCCCGCTCGCCTTCCTGGCACCATCACCCCCACTTATGATGCATCACAAACCACAATGCTTTCCTCCCTCACCATATCTTGCCATTTTAGAAGATTATAAAATAGAAAGCAAGAGTACTCTATGGGACCATGGTGGAGTACTCTTCCTTATTTATGAATGTTTGCAATAGGACTTGAATGAAATTTATTACAATTAAGGTAGCTTTAGTGCAAATGTTTATGCTATTTATGGTTTTGTTTTAAATATATGATGAAGGAAAAAATATTTGGCTTCTCTATTTGAGCTATTTAAACATGTGGCAAGCGAGGAGATCATGGTGAATGGAGAGCTCCGCCAACATAGAGCCTTCGTTTTAATATATATATATATTAGATTTCTTTCTATGTTATTTGAGTGAGATATTGATCAATTTCTAGTGATATTCCAACAAAGAGAACAAAAGAACCAAAGCAAGATCTTAGATATTCTTTCACCTCTCTTTTCTCGATCTCTTCTTTTTCTCCTCCTCCTTTACTCTTGCTTTCTAATGGGGACCTAATTTTGGTAATAAGAATAAATTGGAATTTTTTTTAGCCTTACTTATTTTGGCACTCATATCATCATCCATGGGATTTCCTTTTTGGCTTCTCTTATTTTGGTATTGATATCATTTAGAATCATATGGCCTATTTGATATTATAGTTATTTAGTATTTGTGCTAAATTAAGTATGATGTAATAGATGGAATATTAAATCTGAATCAGTTTATATAATGTAAACCTTTAGTTTTTGACAATCAAGTAATAAAAAAATCTCTTCCTTCCTCTAAATCTCTTTCTTCCCCTTTTCTCTTCTAATTGAAGGTTGACCCCCTTGAGGTTGTCACAATATATGGAGACACGTATCACACTCAATCTTTGGATTGATTTCTTTGTCTTATTTGATCAAGATGTTGGTTGATTTCTAGTGGAACTCGTGCTCTTTTAGATCTCTAATTAATTAGACAAATTGGCACATAATCTTTTTCTCACACCCTAGAGCATGAATTATTTTAGAAGAATTCTGTTAGTAGTTCATAAATGAATATTTTCTATTTTATTTCATGAATTTGTTCAAAGTAGTATTACTTTAGTTTCATATTTTCAGATTAGATGCTTCTTTTCTGCTTTATTGAGAAACTCTCTATATTTTAATATTTTTCTATGTGATTTTCTTCAAGAATGCCCTAGATATGTTTGAAAGCTCTTTGATGATTTATGTCCTTTCACTATAATTCATACTTTTTTTTGGTAAATGCACTATAATTCATACTTATCATGATGTCTACATGCTTAATCCTAAAAGGTTCTTGGTGAGTAGTAGTGCCTATAGTGTTGCTTATATGCTAGATCCTTGCAAGATCCTGTCATACATTAGTTTTGCTAGGTGAAATGATAATATGAATTTATTTTTGCTTTGTGATGATGGTCTGGATGGCTTAAGATGAGGTCTTATGATCTTCTTTGCTGCAACATGGACTTATTTGCATTCATTTTTGCAATCATAGTGTATTACCATGGTTATAAGTGTAAGATCTTTGAAGCTTTTTTAGTCAATGTTCACAATACTAATGCCATGATTATTAACTATATTCATCAGCATTGCATCATTGTATTAGTATGTGTAGTTACGATGTCATTGATATGTCTAATACTTCATTGTTGCACCAGTGTGTCCATTGCATAGAACCAAATGATCACACCCGCATATTATGCTTCCTTCATTCACATGTGATAACTAGTTTTTTTCATCAATCATAACACCACAAACCCTAGGTAATTATTATAATATTATTATTTCATTTTGTATCAGTAATTTTTATATATTATAATATATTTTCATGACTTTTCATGTATATGACCTGTTCATTGCATCCCATCTTGCAAACCCCATAACAAGAGCTATAGAGCAAGATGTATACATCTATGGTCATATGAATTGTCCAAGAAAATTCACATAACATGGATTATTTTCTAGTTATTCAAAATCTTTTGCTAGCTACTTGCTTCTTTTCTTATGCTTATTTTATGGGGTTTTTTCTTTTTCTAAGTAGTAGGCTATTTAATTAATTTGTTTTTCAATTTTTTTTGCATAGGATTCTATAACAAGTGACAGCTGCTCTAATGAGCCTAGTAGGCTAAATTACCTGGTTGTAAGCTATCCAAAATATGAAACTTTGACAAGTATTGCACTCTCCAATTCAATGAAAAATCCAAATAAATTGTATTATCATGGCAAAAGACATGGGTTCATGGAGAGATGCCATCCCACAAATGGGGGAGTTATTGATGAAGCCAGAAGTAACTATTTCAATATTGTAGAGTATTTACTTCATAATGTACAGAGAGATAATCACCTTAAGGATGGATGTAGAAGATTATTTGACTATAAAATAAAAGGACAAATTAAGGATAAGGGCATGATGAAAATATTTTTTATGAGGATTTTTGTCCTTCTTGTTCTTGTAATTTTATTCAAATAATATAATTTTGAACAATAACTCATTGCTCCTTATGGACCTTTAAATAAAATAATGATTTATGATAAAATAATAATTTTTTTGGAAAAGAGAAAGCTAAAATGAAATAATGTAGTTGCATCAAAATTTTATTAATCAAATTTCATACAAATTGAATGATACATAGAGGATAAAAAAATACAATGATAAATTTTTATACAATATGAAAAACAACTTGATAAAAAAATATGTTGATGTTGTTTAAAGCCTAAATATGATGTTAGTCCCCAACTCTTTTTACTTACTTTTATTTCCCCAAATTAGACTTCAGCATGTCTTTTTAATTACCAGAGACCATGTTGGTCTCAACAAATGCCTTACCTCAGATTTATCCAACTTATGATTGTGTTTAGAAACCAATCTAGTTATCTTTCATTGCCTTGGCTCATCAATTGCAACTATTACTTTATAATTTGTTCTAGTATCAGACTGAGTGTAATTTGTCTCATTAGGTAAAGTGTCATCCTTCAATCTTTCTCTTAAATAATAATAGTCCTTCTACCTAATTTTGTTAATCTTAGTGAAGTAATATTGTTTTCCTTTCTAATACTAAAAGTCAAGTGATAAGCATAGTTATGATATGATTTGCAGGCCTCCTCTTCACTATATACACAACTCATTCTAATAAGTCTTCATTTGCCACCTTATGCTTTAAGATAGTAGTAGAAGACTTTTCATATTCGCTTGATCTCCTTAAGAGTTAAGAGATGTAGCTTCCTTTTCTCCATCACTATCAATATAAATGATACCTCCATCCTTGACAAGAACAATAGTATCTCCAATACTTTTAGTATAACTAGAGCTCTCCATCACTTTAGTGTTAATCATAAATATTATAACTTAGATTTTTTAGTAAGACAAAATCAAATTACATGTTGTTAGTACAATAGTTAAATACAAAAAAGCAAAAGTAGAATAGATACTTGTAGAGAAAAAAATAGGGAAAAGAAAAATTAGAATCTAGCCATATAAAATGATAGAGAAGAAATAATCATGAAATACTATTTGATTATGTGAGATTGTAACCATTCTAAAAGAATTGTTCTAAAAAATAAAATCATATTATAGTCACAATCAAGATTTATAGCATTACAAAATATCTTCTCATGAGCAAATAAATTCTACCAATAAAGGTCTGATGTTTGGCTATGGAAAAAGGAACAATCTATCTCATTGATTCTAGGTATGTGAATGTATACATTTTATTATACATGTATGTCACTTAGATCTGGGGTCATGTACTAGAATTAGCAAAAAAGAAACCAAATAACAAATAAGAAAACAAACATGAGATGTGGCTAGGCTCATGGTTATAAAGGTTTTTACCAGTGATGTTGTACATCTTATTGAGTATAATCTTGCCAAAGTATTGATGAATTTCCCTTTCATCACATTCCAAATGAGTTTCCTTATTGAAAAGAACATATTAGAAATTGTTAGGAGGAATTTCAAGCAAGCCCATTTAGATAACTTTTCAGTCTCATGATAATTAGCAACTATATATGCCCAACACCTTAGCAAAAGGTTACAAGATATAGAGAACAATATATGGTTTTTAAGGTACAACATGCTTATTATATGACTTGAATGGTTAATAGTAGAGTTTTAGCATAAAAGTTTTATTTTACTTTTTATCTTCTATTTTATTATGGTACATACAAAAAAATAGGAACTCATTGATTTTTAGTGGTAGGAGAGAGAACTCTGCAACTCTTATCAAAATGGATGAATGTTTGGTGTTGGATTATGTCAAATCTTCTCATATAAGAGATAAAAATCTATGATCTTTATAGATTAACTAGGAACCACCACCCTAAAATTGGGTCAAGGCTAATACATATAGATCTTATGACCCTAGGAATTATATTGCTGAAGATATTTTGATGATTTTCTTATGTAGGTATCTAATAGTTTCCTTATGTAGGTGCTCGATGTTTATACCAAAGAAGAAGAGGCAAGTTTACCTGGTAAGATGGTGGTGGGTTGAGCTAGAGGTCGATGGCAGCATTAAGATACTAAGATTGGCTTTGAGAGGGAGGAGCCCGATGAGACAAAGTTGAGGAGAGAGGATGATGGGGAGGATGGCATCGAGGTCCAAGCCAAAGGTCAGTAGCAATAGTGTCGAAGTGATGGGGTTGGTTTTAAGGAGGTAGGAGGCTGGTGTTGGGTTCTGATGATGCAGCAGAATATAGTTTTTTAAAAAAAATTTCATGCATTCAACTATTGAAAATAAGTTTTAACAATTAAAACATGACTATCGGAACACAAAATCTTAGGAACATCTTGATGATTACAAACAAACAATTTTAGCATGCATATTATCGAGAGATCAGAAGCCATATACCAAACATGAAGTTGAGGATCTGATAATAGAGTGATCTTCATAAAGCTCTAAAGTAGAAGCTATCTAATGGTGATCCACACGGGACAGATCGGGATCCTTCCCAATTTGATATAGTGCTACAGCCATCTTTGCAAGTCCACTGCCGATTGTTCTTCTCAAGAATGGATTGCATCACTACCTGTATGCCTTGAAAACCTCCACCAGGATCACACTAGAGAACTTTTCTCAAAAGATCTCACCAAATAAAAATCAGATTAGATGTTCAACACTTGAACAATCTGAATTTTAGGACAAGCATCACATACTTTCCAATTTTCTCTTGCATTGTTTTTCATTTTTCTTTCTCTCTTTTCCTTATCTTTTCTTTGAATTTTTTCTATCTTGTTCTCTTCATTCCCACGCCTAACCACTAGAGTAAAATGCCATGTTTATCACATAAGAGGCATCCCCTTAAATAGGAAAGAAAGGACACCTCCAAGGGATGCCAACAATTGGCATCACAAGTTTTTCACCACTGATTAATTACAATTAAGGAGAGTTGGTTGGGTTTTTAATCAGTAGAAGGACTCTTCTCTATGTACACCTCCCAAGGCACCACCTGATGTCGACACCCTTTAGGAATTAGCATGAAATAATAAAGAAAATGGAAAGAAATCAAGAGTTTTAATGAGAAATGGACTCTTCCTTTTCTCATCGCACAAAAGTAGACATCCCAATTTATTTTTGGCATGTGAGTTCCTTCACAGAGAAGGACTCTTCCTTCTCTTTTGTGCCCACATATCCTAAGGAGCCATCTGATAGTGCAAGAAACAAAAGAATGCGTGGAAGAATAAGAGAAAAATTAAGAGGAGTAATCCAAAAGGACTCCTCCATCTCAACACAAAAAATAAATGGGGCGCCAATTTATTTTGGCATGTGGTTTGGCATGGAGGGAGTTGACTTCTCATGAAACACTTCCATGAAAATTAGATAAGCCACCTACTAATTTATAGGTTCAAACCTAATCTCATTAGATCAAGGCATCAAGTTTTAGGGTTAGCACAAATCCCTTTGCACCAAATCCAATTGGAAACTTGGATTAATTCATATGCTAGCAATTTAATTGACCCATAAAATTTACAATAAATCTAAATAGATTAGACCAAGATCAAATCTCTATTGTGTGTGACCCATTGGGTTTCATATCTAGTTAGCAGTGGACTCAAACTCATGACCTAATCCAATTAGGTCAGTCCAAAGGCATCAATTTATTAGAACACCTTCTAATTAATTCTCAAATTAAACTCCTTTAATTTTTATCAGTCCATAAATCAAGATTGACATCTAGCAATGTGTCATAACTACCCAAAAGATATGAAATTTGATAAAAATATCAAAATTATCCTTCCATGATGAATTACCGTGCAATTCAATCCTTCGATCATACAACATCCCAGATAGATCATGGGTATGGAATCATGTCAAGCCCAAATACCTATCTATATGTATCTTGATTTGATGATGATGACTCGACTGATGAATCAGTAAAAATTTTTTCGACTGATGATGACTCGACTGCTCACAACCTTCATGCATACTTCATCAAATTTAGAATATCCGACACACATCTAAAAGTGACATGCTAGAGAATAAACTAAAGTATGGATCCATATATATAAGGTATCATGGTGATCTTTGGTTAAAAGATCACTTGCACCACTCCCACTGGAGAGCCATCTATCGACATGCTATAAGGCTCCATCAGATATTCTCCCTGTGGATCAGTTCAGTGAACTTATTCTCTAATAAGTACCTACATCCTTCTATTAGTGTCACTACATAAGTGATTGTGAGATCAATCACCCTCTCCATCGAGTATACATAAAATGTACCAGTCTTACCGACATCATCGATCTCCGACTCGATGATTCAACGACTAAAAATATTTTAGATTGGGGCTATCAAGATTTTAGATCTCACTAGCATGATCTCATCATGGCCCTAAAATTATTATCCTAATCTATGAAGTTTATGATAATCATAAAAATATGATGCAGTGAATGATAAAATATAATATCTCATAAATAAAATAATCAATATCATGCAAATGAGCAAAAAGATAACACAAAAAATTTTCTATCACATCACCCAGGCGATTGGCTTGTAGGGCACTATTTTTTCAATCTCCTACTTGCACTAAAGCCAATCGCCCTTGTACCTGATGCTCATGCAATCAAGGTGGCAAACATATTACTACTGTATAAAGGCTTAGTGAACTGGTCCATTATATTATTCTTTATATCAACTCATTTTATGATCTAGTCATGAATGAGGTGAAAGTGCTATAGGATATGCATGGATTTTTGGTGAGACCACACCCAACTCAGTGATAAACCCTTTCATCGGACGACTTTCCTTAGCAATCTTTACTAACAGCAATTAACTGAGTCAAACATAGTTTGCTGTTTAGAACTCTTCCAATTCACTGCTCCTCTAGTACTTTTCAAGTACTTTGAGAAAGCTTTTCATAGTTTTCAAAAGATCCCATCTTGGATCTGTCTGAAATCAATGATTATGCACAAGGCATAAACCACATCAGGCTTGATACATTGAATATATGGGTAAGTAAACTCTTTTACACCTATTCATGTTGGACCCTTTCAACATAAAATCTATGTATCTAGACTGGGATAAGTCTAACATCCACTTAGATCTATCTCTATAGATACCAAGTATATTGGATGCTTTACCCAAGTCTTTTCAATTTTTTTTTTGATAAGTATGTCTTTGACCGAGTGCAATATTAGGACAACCTTCCCAATATGCTGTATGTCATCCATATACATAACCAAAAAGTTAGTGAGATTCCCAATTATCTTATTGCACATACACGGTTCATCCTTATTTTGATAAAGTCAAATATTTTGACTATCTCATCAAACATAAAAGTACCCATTCCTCAAGGCCTACTTTAATTCATAAATAGATTTACCCTTCCACTAGAGACAAACTCTCTAGATGGTGTGTGGCTATAGCAAGCAAAAATTTGGATTGGCATTTTTGTTAGCAATCTATTGGGTCATACCCATAGATGCTTCAACTAAAATCCATACTTGATTGATATACATGGAGTCCATTTCAGATTTCATGGTTTCAAGCCATTTGTCAGAGTCTCTATTCATGATTATTTCTGAATAGGTCAAGGAAACATCATTCTCAATGATGCATGGTGTATTGTCATTCTCAATAATAAATTCATATCTTGAATGGTACATTACACACTCTAAATGACCTTCGAAAAAGTAGTGTGTCATGGTAATACCTCATCAATGGGCACATCTGGTCGAGGATCAACTTGTGGACATTCCACAGATTTTGATAGGATAGTTCATAGGTCTTGAACTTCTTAAGTTCAATTATCCTCCCACTGTTTCATTTTTAGATAATTTTTTTTTTCTAAAAAGTCATATACCTACTGACAAAACATCTTTTGTCCAGTAGGATGGTAGAAGTAGTATCCCATACTACTCTTAGGATAACCTATAAACTTATACAAACCTGATCTAGCACAAAACTTATGTACATCAACTCTTTTCACATAAGCTGGGCAACCTACTTTTTTTCTTTTTCATATTTCATATGAAGCGCTAGTAATAGATTTTGACGATATTTAATTCAGATTACATGTAACAATTTCTAGGATATATCCCCAAAATGAGATAACAAAATCTGTGAAGCATATTAAGGAACACACTATATCTCATATAGGGTGTCCATCTCTGGATCGAGATATTATTAGCCTTTGAACATCCATATGTACAAGGCCTGATAGCTCGCTCGTCCTTTTTCCATATCCAGTAAATGAGATCTTGATCATTTTACCCATGAGATAAGATTTATAAGTTCTAAATGATTCAAAATCATACAAAATAAAGAACTCTTCTTCATATTATTTGTTTATCTTTGACTCACAAAAATGATCAAGTTTGCAATGCCAGAGATATGTGACCATTACATATTCTTTTTTTGTTCTCATTAATATATAGAATAATATCATTGAGTGACAGAAATATGAGACCATTATCATAAATCCATAGCCATAAAATTTATCAGAAGGAGAGCAATTTTTGCCCCATACATCAATTTCAAAATCATGCTACAATAACAAAGGAATTGAAATAATGTTTCTGATAAATTTAGGCATATAATAGCAGTCTATTAGTTTCTAAACCTTGCTAGAAGGTTACACATATAAGTACGTTCCTTCAGCCTTAGCTTGGACGGACTATCCACCAATGTCAAAAAGCATGTAGTTACCTCTCTTTAGCTTTATAGGCCCAGCAATGCTTTGCATAAGTGGGACCTATATGAAGGTATCACATACTCAAAAATCTAAAGCTGAAGCACTCAATGATAAATTAGTTTGTATCATATACAAAACCATTAGCAGATACAATTTTTGCATCCTACTACTGCTTCACACTTGCAAGATAACTCTTATAATTTCTTTTCAATACTCATCATTGCTGTAATAAAAATTGATATCCTTGGTGAAGACATTCTTTGCCTTTTTTCTATTGGGAGATGCTAAAAAAGGAATCCAAGAGTATTAGCAGGATCAAATCTTGGATTAACTCACTATCTATGATATTGACTTAATCACATGATTAAGTTAATCAGGATACACTTGACAGTCATACTGTCAATCTCCGTCATATCTCATATGCAATTTTTTCTTCTTTATAGTATCATCTCCAATCAAATCAAAATTAGAAGAATAGGAGACTATCTTCTAAATGAGAACTATTCTCAGGTTTCTCAATCAGTCCATGAAGTTCAGTCAAAAAGGTATCAAATATACCATGCAGTGATAGTGAAGATGTAGATGAATATATAAGAACATAAAAAGACTACTCACGATGACATGCACAATTTAGATGAGGTCTTTTATCTAAATGTATCTCCTACTATTTTAACAAATTTCATAGTCCTCAAGTATGAAAAATAAAAAAATCTATCATCAAGTTTTTTAGTGGGATTAAGATCTCAATTCCTCATAAAAAATCTTGTGGATAGCATAACAAGCTCCTATGAGTTCATGGGTAGGTAACTCTTTACCAATTGCATCTCATGTAACTCTCAACATAACTTTTGCCTCTAAAATACTTATAGTCTTGTGGATAGTATAATAAACTATAGAATTTTAGTTAAATCATATCCTTCAATCCTATATGATCATATCTGAATAATACTATCCTTATGGAAAGCACAATAAGGCAGCACTACCAAAATATGCTATAAGCATCATTAAATCAACATCATATCAATCCCTATAGCAAGTCTTGTGAATAGCACAACAAACTCACTAGAGTTTTTGACATACTCTATTGACTTAGTATGAGCTAAATATCATTAGCTTCATTATGTACCAAGACAGTATCAAATCAATTCCCACAGCAAATTTTGTAGATAGCACAACAAGCCTATTATGGTTCTTGACATAATACTGGCTTGATACGAAGGAAGGCATGGGTAGTATTCTTAACACTTTGCTATTATGACTTAATATAATTTAAATAAGAGATATAGATCTTATGCACATCCAAAATATATACAAATGCATCATATGCAATTTCAATTCTAAATACCAGTATGTAAGAGCAAATAAAGAAAATCTAATTGTTATGGACTTCTAAAAAAACTATCTGAGCCACAGGATGGTATATGGGTTAAAATCTAGGTGCATCATAGATTGAACCATCTCATAGTCAATCTTAATACACCTGTACTCTCCAAACACATGATAGTCCAGTCTTCATCTTTATGAAGACTTCAGTGAATGCTCGATCTTTTTTTGAAAATAGAAAGAAATAATTTTTACTTATTTTTAAATATTTTTTTTATAATTTTATATTAATATATAAAAGTCTCAATCAATAGTTGAGAACATACAAAAAAAAAAGAACAGTTGAAAATAAAATGCATTAGGGGCACCTAGCCGCTATTGCAACTATTGCAGATACATCTATATAATCAACCAGCAAGAAAGCATTCATACATACATTCATCAAATGGATGTATCCTAGTCCATAACCGCTCATCATGTATTTTATAATAATTATAAAATATGATAATAAGCATCTCATGTTATTCTAATTGTGATATCATTCATGAATATATCAATGGAGATATTTAAATATATAGGCATAAGATCCATCTAGGATTTTTGATTCAGGTTCAATTATTGATCGAATTTTAAGTCAATAAATGGTTATCATTTTAAGTTGAGTTGACCAATTCTTAGATTGACCCTAATCTAATTAGGTTAGTTAAGATCCAGTCAACCATGATTCAAGCCCTAATCAAATTAGGTCAATGACAATTTGATCATCCTTAATTAAACATAATTTCTAATCAAATTAGAATTATAAATTTGATTTAATCTATAATCATAAATTCTAATCATATTAGATCAATGAATTATAGTTAAAACAAATTCATCAGCAAAAATCCTAATCCATATCTTGAAACATCCTTTTATGATCAAAATTTTTTCAGCCCCACATATACCTAGGGTAATAATCATAATGAAAGATCCATAATGATGAATGCCCAATTACATAGTGGTCGGCCCTTGAATCTTAGGTGAATGCATCATATGTAAGAACCCTAAGTCTTGGCAATGTACATCTAATATATCATTCCAAGGCTTCGCGTATCACATGCACTGGATTTACAATTCCATAGAAAAATAGATCACAGGATCTAACCTAAACTTGTCTCACAAGTCTAAAGATCATGAAATCACATATCCAAGTATGATCATGGACTGATAACATTTATCTTTAACAAAGGATGCATCAAAAAACATCATTCAGAAAATTTGATTTTTGACATGAAATGAACCGAATCTAATCCATATCACAATAATAACATGAGGTTTGATTGAATCAATCAAAGGTGGCTCTGATACCATTGTTGGGTTTCGATGATACGGTGGAATATAATTTTTCAAAAATTTTTTTATGCATTCAACTATTGAAAACAAGTTTTAACAATTAAAACATGACTCCCAGAATACAAAACCCTAGGAACACTTGATGATTATAAACAAACAATTTTAGCATACATATTATCGAGGGATCAGAAGTCATATACCAAACATAAAAATGAAGATCTGATAATAGAGTGATCTCTACAAGGCTCCAAAGTAGAAGTCCTCTAACGGTGATCCACATGGGACAGATCAGGATCCTTCCCAATTTGACGTAGTGCTGCAGCCATCTTTGTAAGTCCAATGCCGATCATCTTTCTCAAGAACGGATTGCACCACTACTTGTATACCTTCGAAACCTCTACCAGGATTATATTAGAGAATTTTTTTCAAAATATCTCACCACATAAAAATCAGATTAGATGTTCAACACTTGAACAATCTGAATTTTAGGACAAGCATCACATGCTTTCCAATTTCCTCTTGCCTTCCTTTCCATTTTTTTTCTCTTTTTCTTGTCTTTTCTTTGAATTTTCTCTATCTTTTTCTCTTCATTCCCATGCCTAACCACCAAAGTAAAATGCCATGTTTATCACATAAGAGGTGTCCCCTTAAATAGGAAAGACCTTGCCTCCAAGGGATGCCAACAATTAGCATCACAAGTTTTTCACTGGTGATTAATTCCAATTAAGGAGAGTTGGTTGGTTTTTAATTAGCAGAAGGACTCTTCTCTGTACACACCTCCCAAGGCACCATCTGATGCCACCACCCTTTAGGAATTAGCATGAAAAAATAAAGAAAATGGAAAGAAGTCAAGAGCTTTAATGAGAAATGGACTCTTTCTTTCCTCATTGCATAAAAGTAGGCATCCCAATTTATTTTTGGCATGTGAGTTCCTACATAGAGAAGGACTCTTCCTTCTCTTCTGTGCCCACATATCCTAAGGAGCCATCTGATCGCACAAGAAATAAAAGAACGTGTGGAAGGATAAGAGGGAAATTAAGAGGAGTAATCTAGAAGGACTCCTCCATCTCAACACAAAAAATAAATGGGGCACCAATTTATTTTGGTGTGTGGTTTGGCATGGAGGGAGTTGACTTCTCATGAAACACTTTCATAAAAATTAAATAAGCCATCTAATAATTTATACATTCAAACCTAATCCTATTAGGTCAAGGCATCAAGCTTTTGGATTCGCACAAACATCTTTGCACCAAACCCAATTGAGAACTTGGGTTAATTCATGTGCTAGCAATTTAATTAACCCATAGAATTTACAATAAATCCAAATAGATTAGGCCAAGATGAAATTCTTATTGTATATGACCTATTGGATTCCATATCTAGCCAGCAGTGGACTCAAATTCATGACCTAATCCAATTAGGTCAGCCCAAAGGCATCAATTAATCAAAACACCTTCTAATTAATTTTGAATTAAATTTCTTTAATTCTTGTAAGTCCACAAGTTAAGATTGACATCTAGCAACATGTCATGACTATCCAGAGGATATGAAATTTGATGAAAATATCAAAATTATCTTTCCGTGGTGAGTTACCATGCAATTCAATTCTTCGATCACACAACATCCCAGATAGGCCATGGGCATAGAATCATGTCAAGCTCAAATACCTATCCATATATATCTCGATCTGATGATGTTGACTAAATTCATGAACCAGTAGAAATTTTTTCTACTGTTCATCCCTGCTCTGGCCAGAGACTCTCAGAGTCATCATCCTATAAGATCATATAGGATGTTCTCTTCTCCTACAAGGAGTGATCGATTCCATATTGACCACTCACAATCTTTATACATACTTCATCAAACCCAGAATATCCTACACATATCTCAAAATGGTATGCTAGAGAATAAACCAAAGTATGGATCTATATACACAAGGTACCATGGTGATCTCAGATCAAAAGATCACTTACACTACTCTTACTAGAGAACCATCTATCGATATGCTATAAAGCTCCATCAGATGTTCTTCCTGTAGATCAGTTCAGTGAATTCATTCTCTAATGAGCACCTACATCTTTATATTAGTGTTACCATATAAGTGATTGTGAGATCAATCACCTTCTCCATCGAGCATACATAGGATGTACCAATCTTACCGACATCATCGATCCTCGACTCGATGATCCAACAACTGAAAATATTTTAGATTGAGACTATCAAGATTTTAGGTCTCACTGGCATGATCTCATCATGGTTCTAAAATCATTATCCTAATCTATGAAATTTATCATAATCATAAAAATATGATGCCGCAAATGATAAAATACAATACCTCATAAATAAAAAATCCAACGTCATGCAAATGAGTAGGAAGATAACACAAGAAAGTTTCTATCGCATCACCCATACGATTGGCTTGTAGGGCACTATTCTTTCAGTTAGAAAGATGAAGATAGGAAGAAGATGATAGGAAGAATGGTGGCAGAGGTGAAGCCAGAGATCAACAGTAGCATCGAGTTAGTGTTGTTGGCTCCAAGGAGGGAGGAGGCCAATGAGATGGAGCTAAGGAGAGGACGATGGAGCAGATGGTGGCTAGCAGCTGAGCTAGAGGTCAATAGTGGTGTTGAGATAATGGGGTTAGTGCCAAGGAGAGAGGAGGCCAATGCCATGGAGCTAAGATCCCAGAAGAGGTGACAATTGGGTTCCTTTAGTCCCTCCTTCTTTCATTTTTTTTATTATTTTTTAGCTAAAAAATATTATTTTTATTGATCACATATGCCATGCATATGAGAATATAACCATGGTTAACTCTGATGTAGCTAAGGATGGAATGGAGCTTTATCTTGACTAAATGACATCGCAAGCTTTCATTAGATGATTTATATCCTAGCCAGTAGAACTATTTTACCTAATAATTTTTTATAATAAATCTTGGAAATAAAGAAAGCTTAGCATGGTTTGTGCTCATAATGTACACAGACACTACATGGATGGCCAAACCGAGCATGGGCATATGTATGTAGTAAAACTTGCATTTGTCCACCAATTGAACTAGAGATCGCTTAGTTGAGATGCAGTGATTCTAATTTATATTAATTCTTTAAATATGAGACTAAATCTTTTACAAAACAACTTAAACTGCAAATGCTTTAATGACCTTTTCAATCAAAATTCAAAAAATAATTTAAAATAAATTGAAATATCATGTAATAATAATGTAGTGTGGGAGTCCATACCAGAGTTGTTTCAACTACTTTTTGTTCTTGCTTAGCCCACTCTCGCCAAAACCTATTGCTTCAAATTTACTACGATAATAGATGATGGGCTGCTTGTCGTTAGATTGATGATCCATTTGGCAAGTGGTCCTGCTTAGCCACCTTCGATAAATTAACAAATCAATAGGTCCTAGAAAAAATCACTTGTATATGGATAGAGGCTTTTCAAATATGGTAGTGTTGCCTAGCTAAACAACCCAAGAGAGGTGGGGGGGGGGGGGTTGAATTGAGTTATTAAATTTTTTTCAAATTTAACTAAACATATGCAGAATAGAATTAAATTTAAGCTGTAAGTATAGTGGATCAATGAGTAGAAAATAAATACAAGGAAAGAAAAAAATCACACATACACAAGCACAGCAAATTTATAATGGTTCGGTACACCTCGAGCACCTATATCCACTCCTCAAGCGATCTCTTAGAAATTTTTACTATAATCAATCGAATTACAGTGAGTTTGTTTTCACTGAACTCATAAACTAATTCAATTGATTTTAACATAGGTTAACTAATCAAAATCTTTATAAGCCTTATCTCAAGACTCTCCCAAACTAATCTAAGTTTGGTACAAATCAGTCCTTCAAGTTTTAGCCCCTGATCAAACTTTTATAGCAAATATAGAGAGAAGAAATTTAGTACAAAAATAAAAATCCTGAGCGATTGATTTGTTATCGTTGAAGCTCTCTTTTGAGGATACTTTGAATGTCAGCAATGAATGCTCTTGCTTTTCCTTGAATGCACTCAGAAAAATTAAGAAAAAATTGGTTGGAAGTAGGCGAACTCTCTTGAAAATTATTGAATGCTCAAAGTGCTCTTTTTCTCATGAATAGTGCTCTTCTTTTATTTTCTTGCTTTTCTTTTTATCTCTTAATCCTTCCCTCCAAGTTTTGATTGATTTGAACTCAATTATAGATATTTTTGATCGTTGGAGGTGCAAACTAGTCGTTAGAAACCTTTTCTAGATGAAAATAGGCTTCTACAGAATTAGCCATTATGCTTGTCAGAAGGTGTCGAGTCGGTTCGAATTGGTATCGAGTCGAACTACAGTCCTTAAAAAATCAACATTCTATTCCACTGAAAGAGTCGGCTCGGATCTTGCTTCGAGCTGGCTCCAGCTGAAGAACTCAAATTTCAACTTTCTGTCTATTGAGAGAGCCGGCTTGAACTATAGATTTGAAAATATTTCTTTTTGTCAATCTAAGAGAGCCGGCTTGGATCTTATTTTGAGCTAGCTCGAGCTATAGAACCCAAAAAATTACTTCTCTATCATCTTGAGAGAGCCGACTTGGATCCATTTTTGAGCCGGCTCAGCTGCATGCCAAGCCAAGTTAGTAGGGGCGTTCTGTGCCAGAGCTGGCTTGATTCTTGGATGGATCGGCTCTAAATCTTTGAGAAAATTTTTTTTATACTGATAGTCTTCAAAATCTATTTTATTTGACTCAATTAATCTTGAATGATACTTGAAGTCTTTCACCGCCATTTTTTCTCTACAAAAATATTTTTTGACATACTTGAAAAATGTTACTATCATATTATGCTCTGATATTTTGTAATCATCAAAATCATTTTTGAAGACAACAATCTTTCCTTTTTTGATGATGACAAAACGTTGAGCATATAGCACTATATATTATGTATAAAAGGAATTGCTTAATGTAAAGAGATATACAGTGTAAATGTAATAAAGTTTTACATTTCAATATACATTATATGCATAAGTAATTTCTGATTTGATAAGCTATATGGAAGAGTTGAATTTTCACAAAATCTAGATGTACGAACTTCTCAAAAGATATTTAGCTATTAAAGTTTAAACTCCCCTTTAATAAGTGCATTTTATGAAATTTATGTAGGTAGAAAATTTTGAAAATTCTTAACTTTCATTAACATCTCAATTCAATTAATATTTCAATTAATATATCAGTTAATATCTCAATCAATTATGCTTATAATATGCTCAATCACTTTTTCTCTCCCTTTTTGTCAATATCAAAGGAAATAGTCAAAAGTACAAATAGTACAAACATTTGAGATTAGCTGAAGTAAACATTCAATGATAGATAATGATCATTACATGTTTGTATTGTTTACAAAAGGTTGTTGCCAACCAAATAGTACAACACTTGATTATATTGCAAAGCATAAAAGACAAACTAAAGCTGGATAAGATGAGGATAAGTCTAAGGATAACTATTCCTCTTCAGATGAGAAATCTATGATGGGTTCAACTAGACTAGAGGATGAGCAAGAAGGTGTTGATTTCTTGCTCTGGGTTTTTGCAAAGGGCTTGGGGTGAATAGGAGGGAAACTAGTGCCAGATCTAATAGTGGCACTGAAGGGGGGTCTAATAGTAGATGAGTGAGGTTGGCTAGGAGAGGGTTTAGGCTGAGTAGATGGTGGGGATATCCAAACCCAGAGCTGATCAATCTGCACCTTAACTCTTCAAACACCAATGATGATAATCTCTATACTACCGTGCTGAGAAATGATAATTTTTTCAACTCTTCTAGTAATTTTGGCAGCCTCCACAGTTAAATGCTCAACCTTTATGGATGTCCCACTCTATTCCTTATCCAAAATTTCCAAACTTTGAGATAAGCTGCTGATCTATTGACTGAGTATCTCAAGCTGTCCCTCAGATGATACTCTTTGCTTCTCAAGATTCTGAGAAAATTACTATTTGAGGTCTGAAAGCATGCCTCCAATTTTCTCAGTATCTGCTCCACTACCTACTCTACAATCTTGTCAGTAGAGAAACTGTGTCATGCCCCCGACCCGAGATTGATGAATGAGGGTCATGGCAACCGCCGTATATTCATAGAAAACTCTTCCCATAAGCATGCAAGGCATCTTATCATGCTATCCTAAAATAACAGCGGAATAATTAGACAATAATTTAAATTCAAAATATAATGATCTAAATTTTTTCTTTAATATCTCAATAAATTCAACAACGATTCATAGGCTTTACATCAAATTCAATAAGCCTTTCAACCTAAAATAAAAATATGAAGATTCTGCTTCTGATCACTCTTCCATTCATATCTTGTATCATCTTAATTCCTCAACATCTGTAAAAACAGTAAAATAGGAGGTAATGAGCTCGACAATCCAGTAAGCAATGATTACTTTTCAACAGATTTCATCAGACATTTAAGTAAATAATCATTTATAGAAAATAAGCATATAGAGTTCATCAATTCGAAATCAATTTCAATTATGCAACATAATTCATGCCAAATTCATTTCTTTTTCGAAAATTCAAGTTTCTTTCCAGATTTCAATTTTTTTTGTTCTTCAATTCTTTTCGTCAACCATGAGCTATGACCATATTTTTCCTGTGGCAGGGTCATAACACCGCGTATCTTCTTGCGTTGAGCTGCGAATCATCTGGCAGCAAAGTCCTTTGAAACCACTGGTCTCTCTGACGGTTTGTCGCTGGTCTCTCTGGTGACATGAACCCTCAGGATAAATCAATTGCCAACGTATATACCCCCATTGGCAGGGTCCTTTACATAGTCAGGTTGTCAATTCATAATGTTTCTTATATCATAATTCTTCATAAATCATGTTTCATATTCTAATTTCGATAATAAAATATATAATCATGTAGTATCAAAATCAATCAATATAATGCATCATGAAATCAATATGTTCAATCATGCTTCATCATAACATTTCAAATAAGATATTTTCATAACAAAATACCATTCATCCAATTCATGCATTGTTTCACAAATCATGTCAGAAAAATACATTATAATTTATCGATAAATCTAGAAAAAGTGAAACATTACTTACCTCGAATGCATTCCAATAAACCCACATAATTCTATAAATTTTTCTTCCAAAAATTCTGTTCGTAGATCATATCTCGATATCCTATGATCAAACATTCACAATCCTATACAGAATCAATTTCAATAATTAGAAAGAATACGAATACCATATTTCAACAGTTTAGATTGGGTCCGATCATCTAATTTCATCTAATCAAAATCTAATTAGGACCTAAACGATCCAAAGTTTGACTATCAGATCAAATCGGATTCGAAGTGATAGGACCGAGATTTCTTCATCGATTTTATAAAATCAAATGGAGAGAGAAAATCAGAGGAGAGAGAATTCATGAGGTACAATTCGAATTGATCAAGTGACACAATCCAATATTACGATTGGTCCAATATCTTGATTGGTGAAATCAACATGATCAAATCAAGTCATGGCTAGATCGAAATCATGGATGATCAAATCTAAAGATTCATGATCTGTTAAGGTGGGTGCCAGTACGCTGTCTAATAATCATGGATCAGGGTTCTTCATTAGAATCAGATCAAGACTATTAAAAGAAATTTCTTCATTCACTAATCTTTTTAGAGAGAGAATCAATCAAAAGAGAGAATATTTTAGAGAAAAAATTTTAGAGAGAGAAAACTCATCTTGAATTCTTCAGACAATATGATTCAACAAATCCGATCGATCAGATCAAATCATGCTGAAATTATCATGTGGATAATTCAATAAAATCATAAAAAATAAAATCTAAAAATACCTGATCTGATCAAAGTGGATGTCGGTGTATCGTCCGACGATCACAGATCAAAAATCCATCACTAGGATCATTTAAATTCATCATCATTCTTCTCAAAATTTTAGAAATCTTAGGAGAGAGAAATAATCTAGAGAGAGAAAGTAGAGAGAGAAAGTTCAATTCTAGAGAGAGAAAATACTAGTTCAGACTGAAGGGAGAGAGAAACTCTCTTTCTCATATTTTATTATTTATATCATTATTTATTAATTAATTTAATAATTTTTTTTCTTCTTTTCTTCTTTTTTTATTCTTTTTCTTCATGAAAGAGAGAGGAGAAAATCTTATTTATTATTATTATATTATTTTTCTTCTTTTTCTTCTCTCTTTTTTTTTTTTCTTTTTTTTCTTTTTCTTTTCTTTTTCCTTCTTTTTCTTTTCTTTTTCTTTTCTTTTTCTTCTTCTTCTTTTCTTTTTCTTTTCTTTTCCTTCTTCTTCCCGTGGGTTCCTTTGGGCCGAAACAGGGGATCTCACAATCCTCTGTTGGCTGGCCGGCCGGCAGTGCAACCGGCGTGGGGCGGCCGTCGACAGGAGGGGGGCGACCCAATGACACTAGGAGGGCCAAACCGGTGGTTGGTGGTGACCACCGGCGTCGGAATCAAAGAAAAATGGCAAAAAATGAAGGTTACTTCCACAACAAAATCCGACGACTCCGATCACCGACGAGCGTGCACACCAGCATGAAAAGAAAAGGGGAGAAGAGAGGAAGGGGAGGAGGCTTACCTCCGATGCCGGCGAGGCTTCTCCGGCGAGCAATTGGACGGGCACAGGGACGGGTCTTTCGTGGTGGTTTTCTGTCGATTGCCGCCGACTGAGCTTATGATCTTTGGTGGAAGGAAGAGAGGTGTTGCCCAGCTATGCAACCCAAGAGGGGGGGGTGAATTGGGTTTCTAAAAATTTTAAGCCCAACAGATAACTTATGAAGAACAAAACAATGGCTTTAAATCAATATTAATTACCTAAAGCAGTATTGCAAGGATATAATAAAGAAATAAGATAAAGCGATAAAGCACACCACAAACACAAGGATTTATAGTGGTTCGGTGCTAACCTTGCACCTACATCCACTCCCCAAGATCCCACTTGGGAATTTTAATCCACTATCCTTTGTATTCAACCCGAATACAAAATATCGGAAACTCCGACACTAGCTATCCCAAGCTAGAACACTTATTTCTCGGGTACAAGTAAACCCAAAACACTCCGATTTCAGGTTCGGATCAACCTTTCCTTGTTTTGGAAATCCTCCAAACACAAGAACAAAAACTCACAAAGAGTTAGAAAATTTAGAGCACAGATTAATACAATAACAGCTCCTTAAATGAGCAAATATAACAATAAAAGCTTTACTCACATGAAGAACCCCTTTTTCAGATTTTCTCAAAGTAGATGAACGCTTGAATGCTTGAGAAGAGGTTGATTGTTGATTGAAGATCTCTTGAAAGCTTTGAACAATCTCTAGATCAAGGTTGAAACAATAGTCGTGAAGAATTCTCTCCTTGAAAGATCTTGCTTTTCTCTTTCACAATCTCTCTGCTATATTGTGGATCCTCTCTCTTTTTCTCTTTGGATTTTTCGTTGATCTCAGGCTTTTTCTTGCAAATTTTGGATCCTCTCTTCTATTCTTCTCTTCTTCTCTACTCCTCGTCTCTCTTGATTTCACGTTTGATCCGCTATTTAATCTGCAATTTCTTTCACCATTTAAAGCATTTTGTAGCATTAGAAGCAAGAGAAAACAATTTAGGTTGATAAAGAGCCGTTAGAGGATTTTTAGGAAGCATAAATGGCAATTAAAACGGGCAAAAAAAGAGCCGTTGCTGACAATTTCCGTCGCAGGGGTCGACTCATGAGTCGACTCATGCTTCAGGGGTCGACTCATGAGTCGACCTCTGTTGCAAAAATCAGAGAATGCGTTTCTGAAAATTCTTGGCTCAAATTAGCAGGGGTCGACTCATGAGTCGACTCATGCCTTGTGGGTCGACTCATGAGTCGACTCACAGGTCGTGCCAAGCCAGAAAACTAGCGTGCCAAGGAGAATTTTTGCGTGCCAATCAGCTCACAGTGCCATGAGTTGACTCATGAGTCGACTCATGCACTTCAAACCTTCATAACTTCAAAAATATAAGTCCAAACATAATGAAATTTTTACCAATAGATTTCAAATCATTTGTTCTACCAAATGGTACTATCAAATCAGGATTTTAGTGAAATTATGATTTTGCCCTTGAAGAGCATAAGGACTTTTTCATTTTAAAATTATTTGTATCCCTTCAATCTGCTTTGTAATCATCAAAATCAATCTAGGAGCAACTATCTCCCCCTTTTTGATGATGACAAAACATTTGAACAAAAATACTTATGTTAATGCATTAATTTCAAAAGAATCCATTATAGGTGTATATGCTTGAAAAGAGTATGATTCTTTTGGCATGCAAAAATAGATTGTCCATTTTCTTAAAGATTTGAAAAGGGTATTAGATCATTTTGAGTTCAAGATATATCAGAGCAAGAGAAGATAAATAACTTTTTCTATGTATCAGAGTAAGAAAAATAATTATATCAGAAAAGATTTTACAATGTATCAGAGCAAGAAAATTTTATAATATATCAGAGAAAATTTCACACTGTATTAGAGCAAATGTCAGAGTAAATTTCTCATTGTATCAGAACAAATTTCAGAGAAAATTTCACACTGTATTAGAGCAAATGTCAGAGTAAATTTCTCATTATATCAGAACAAATTTCAGAGAAAATTTCACACTGTATCAGAACAAATGTTATAATATATAAGAGAAACTTTCTCACACTGTATCGGATCAAATGTTATAATTTATCAGAGAAACCTTCACACTGTATCGGATTAAATTTTATCATGTATCAGAGCAAGTTAAAAGAAATTGTAGGATGTATCAGAGTAAAACAAATTTCTTAAGATGTATCAAGGTGAGTAAAATTTCAAAAGCAAGTTTGAATTTTGAAATATATCAGAGCATATAAAAAAAATTTATTTGCATTGTACTCATGATTTTGCTTTTGATGGATGACTTTTTGTTTAAGTTCTGTCTGATACCAAATTTTGATACCAAAAATTTCTCAAATTTTTGTTTAATCTTTCAATCCTTGTTTTTGTCTAATTTCTCCAATATTTGTTTAATTTCTTCAATATTTGTTTTAATTTCTCCAATATTTGTTTTTAATTTCTCCAATATTTGTTTTTGTTTAATTTCTCCAATATTTGTTTTAATTTCTCTAATATTTATTTTAATTTCTCCAATCTTTGTTTTTGTTTAATTTCTCCAATATTTGTTTAATTTCTTCAATATTTGTTTTAATTTCTTCAATATTTGTTTTTATTTAATTTCTCCAATATTTGTTTAATTTATTTTAATTTCTTCAATATTTGTTTTAATTTCTCCAATCTTTGTTTTTGTTTAATTTCTCCCCCTTTTTCTCATAATTTAGGATTTTGCTTTTTGTCTAATTTTAATTTTTGTTTTTGTTTAATTTCTCCCCCTTTTTGACATCATCAAACATAGTTAACTCTTTTTTTTCTTTTTCTGAAATATTCTTTAATTTCTTCTTCTTTAGAGTTTTTTCACAGATGTTTGCTCCCCCTTAATATAACAATTATCAACAGCAAACAACAACAAGGAGAAGACAATATTTCAACAGGAAAAAAAAAATATAACCAAAATATGATCATTACAAAGAGGTAGAAATATAGGTAAAAGATGATTCCATTAATATCATAATTGTTTCAATACATAAAATTCAACCAGCTAAATGTCAATACATGGCCCCAAGGTATAGATCCTAGAACAAGATACTAACTCCTAGGACCTAGTAAAGATCAAGATAAGTCAATGATCGGAGTCATCAGATATAGGGTGAGGAGATGATGGATCAGAAGTGCGTCCTCTACCCCGTCTGCCTCTGCCATGAGTAGGAGGGCGAGATGAACTGGGTGGCTGAGAATGCTGAGATGCTAGGGCTGATACCATGAGTCTAATAGAATCAAGTACGTTCAGTGCTCTGAAAATAGATTGAAGTAGAGCAGTGAACTGGGTGGTAGCATGCTCACTCGATCCTCGGATCTCTTTCCTCAGTAGCTCATATCCACCTTCTAGTGCTCCTCTGAGCCTGCCAGCCTCTGCAGTGAGGTCTGTGACCTCAATAGTAGACTCCTGTGGCTGGGGATGGGCCAATGCAAGGACTTGCCCCTGCAAGTCAAGAACTCTGCCAGTCAGTCTCCAGGCTGTGTCCTCAAGCTGCTGTATCCTGACGGACTGATCTGAAATCATCTGAAATACAGTGGAGATGTGGGGAGTAATGATCTGATCAGAAGAAGTAGCTCCAGGTACAAAAGAAGTACTACTCCACTGGCTAGACAGCAAAGAAGCCACACGCTGTGAAATATGCTCGATCTGATCGTCAGCCAGTCTAAACTCTGATGGAGGTGCTCTGCTCTCTGACTGATACACTGGTGTGGGCATCCTAGTAAACTCCGAAGGGCCAGCCTCAGTATCAGGAATGAACTGTGTATCTGGTGATGCTGCCCTGAAGTCATGTACAGGAGAAGATGGACCTTCTTCTTCTACTCTGCCTTCAGTTCTGTCTTTAGCTCTTTCCTCAGCTCTCTCCTCAGCTCTTTCTTTAGAGCCCTTGATCCAACCACCAACAGTCTTTGTAATTCCCATTCGGTGCAGGCTGTGTTGGTTGAAAGTGTCAACATGTGAGAGCTTAGTAGGTGTCTCCCCCTCACAGCTAACTCCAAACCTCCTAAAAACTCTAGTAAGGGCCATACCATAAGGCAAGTGTGCCTTGGATCTATTCAAAGTTTCTCTCATGGCCTCTATCATAAGTGCAGGGAGGTTTAGGGGGGTCTGAGTGATGATATGAAACATGACACATACATCTCTGCCAGATAGTAAGTCATGTCTACCACTCCTAGGAAAGAAGAGTTTTATTACAATCTGATGCAGGACCCTCATCTCAATGGACAGTAGCTTTGCTTCCAATCTGTTTAAACTTCCTGAAAAAGCTTCTCCTAAGATAATTCTGATCCCTTCTTCTTTAATTGGGAGTTCCATATATGAGTATCCTTCACTAGGCAACTGAAGTATTTCTCCCAATATCCTAGAATCCAAGCATATGTCAATTCCTTTGACTGTTGAAGTCACTGACCCATTTCCATAATTTAGGTTCTGGTAGAACTCTCTGACTAGATCAACATAGGTGACTTCCTTAAGAGAGCAATAAAGTTCCCATCCTTGATTTTTGATCTTGGTAGCAAAAGTAAAGCCTTCTTTCTCAAAGAACCGAAAATTTATATTTTTCCCGGTTTCTACTTTTCTATCAGAAAGAGGATTTACACTGGGGCTTATGGAGGATTGAGAGGGACCTTGAGCAGGTACTGAAACTGGATCGGGAACACTGGAAGACTGAGCATGCCTTTTCTTTCGGACAATTTCCTCAGGCTCTCGGATTGATTTCCTACTTTGGGGAAGTTTCATCTTTGGAGCCATATCCAAAAAGTAGCAGACAAGAAGACTTGAATTCAGAGGAGGAGGGATCATAAAAGAGTAAAGAAGAATTTTGGTGGAGAAAAGAAGTGAATTTTGAATGAACGGTGAAGTTCTAGGGCACGTTCCACCCACGCCAATCACTGCGAGAAAGCACAGAAAAATCCTTTTCAAGGAGGCGATTTTTGGTGGAGAGAAGGAGGGAGAATTGCCTCAGAATTGATCCTTGGATTTGGAGCAAGAAGAGTTGGAGAGGATGGCTTTCGGAAGAAAGATGATGAGAAGATGAGTCGTCTCACGAACAGGGTTTCCCGTTTAAAAACAATGAACCCGATGGAAGTTGGTGGGATTTACAAGTTTGCCATTGAGTCGACTCATGGGGGTCGACTCATGAAGTTCAGAAATTCAGGAAAAATACAAATAAATTCCAGAAAAATTCAAAATTTTGGGAGTAGGAATTTTGCTCAAAGATAAGTTTTTAGAGTGATAAATCTGAGCTTTTGGGACCAGGATAGATGTTGAAAATTGATCTCTAAGAGTTTTTGACATCTATTCTTTGGAAATTGAGAAATTTCAGACAAATGGATCTAGAACTCCTAGATTTCTCCTAATTTCACAGAATCTATCCTCACTAAGGGCCTTTGTAAAGATATCGGCTAATTGATTTTCAGTGCAAACATATTCAAAAATTATATTTTTATTTTGAACATGTTCTCTTATGAAATGATGTCTTATTTCAATATGTTTAGATCTTGAGTGTTGTATTGGATTTTTAGATAGATTTATGGCACTTGTATTATCACATTTTATTGGTGTTTCATTAAGTTTGATTCCAAAATCTTCGAGTTGTTGCTTAATCCACAAGATTTGAGCACAACAACTTCCGGCTGCAATGTATTCGGCCTCAGCCGTAGACAGTGCCACCGAATTTTGTTTCTTGCTAAACCATGAGATTAGATTTACTCCAAGAAATTGGCAAGTTCCACTTGTGCTTTTTCTATCTAATTTACATCCAGCAAAATCAGCATCAGAATATCCTAACAAATTAATTTGTGAGTCCTTAGAGTACCATAACCCTATAGTTTGTGTACCATTTAAGTATCTAAGGATTCTTTTAACAGCATTCAAATGAGATTCCTTAGGATTAGATTGATATCTTGCACATAAGCAAACACTAAACATGATATCAGGCCTACTTGCAGTTAAATACAATAATGAGCCAATTATACCTCTGTAGTATTTTAAGTCTACGCTTTTACCTTCATCATCCTTGTCAAGCTTACTTGAGGGACTCATTGGTGTGCCAATTGGTTTGCAGTTCTCCATTCCAAATCTTTTGAGTAGTTCCTTGGTGTACTTGCTTTGGGTGATGGAGATTCCCTCTTTTGATTGTTTGATTTGGAGTCCGAGAAAGAAGGTGAGTTCTCCCATCATGCTCATCTCGAACTCTCCCTGCATAAGCTTAGCAAAGTCTTGACAAAGGGATTCATTAGTAGACCCAAAAATTATGTCATCAACATAAATTTGTATAATTAGCATATCATTTTGGTTTCTTTTAATAAATAGGGTTGTATCTACATTGCCTCTTGAGAAACTATTATTTAGTAGAAATTTGCTTAGCCTTTCATACCATGCTCTAGGTGCTTGTTTTAGACCATATAAAGCTTTATTTAATTTAAAGACATGATTGGGAAAAGCATGATTTTCAAATCCAGGGGGTTGTTCTACATATACTTCTTCAGAAATATATCCATTTAAAAATGCACTTTTAATATCCATTTGAAATAGTTTGAATTTCATAAAGCAAGCATAAGCAAGTAGAAGTCTAATGGCTTCTAATCTAGCAACAGGTGCAAAGGTTTCATCAAAATCAATTCCTTCTTCTTGATTATATCCCTTAGCAACCAGTCTTGCTTTATTTCTAATTACATTTCCATGCTCATCTAACTTGTTTCTAAAGACCCATTTTGTTCCAATTATTGAATAATCTTTAGGTCTTGATACTAAGGTCCAAACATTATTTCTTTCAAATTGATTAAGTTCCTCTTGCATAGCATTAATCCAGTTATGATCATTTTCAGCCTCTTCAAAAGTTTTAGGTTCAAGTTGAGATACAAAAGCACAATGATTAAGTACATCTCTAAGTGAAGAACGTGTTTTTACCCCATGCATAGGATCACCAATTATTAACTCCTTAGGGTGGTTGTGAACATACCTCCATTCCTTGGATAAGTCATTTGTACCTTGAGGTTGTTCTTGAATTTCTTCACCTTTCTCATTTTGTTTGACTTCTTGATCCTTGTCTTCTGGAGTTGCTGAGTTTTTCAAAGTGATCTCCTTCATACCTTCTATTAGTGGATCTGCATCATCAACACCCTCATTCTTCCTTGAAGGAAGATCGTTAGATTCATCAAAGACAACATGTATGGACCCCTCAACTACTAAAGTTCTTTTGTTGAACACTCTAAATGCTTTACTAATGGAGGAGTAACCTAGAAGGATTGCTTCATCTGATTTTGCATCAAATTTACCAAGTTTTTTTTTGCCATTATTTAATACAAAACATCGGCAACCAAAAACATGAAAATATGCAATATTTGGTTTTCTTCCTTTTCAAAGTTCATAGGGGGTTTTCTTTAAAAATTATCTAATTAAAGCATGATTTAAAATGTAACATGCTGTATTAATAGCTTCCGCCCAAAAATATTTTGGAAGGTTGCTTTCACAAAGCATGGTACGGGCCATTTCTTCTAAGGTTTTATTTTTCCTTTCAACTACCCCATTTTGTTGAGGTGTCCTAGGAGCAGAGAAGTTATGGCCAATTCCATTTTCATCACAAAAATTTTCAAAGTCTTGATTTTCAAATTCTGTTCCATGATCACTTCTAATATTTTGAATTGAAAACCCTTTTTCATTAGTGACTTTTCGATGAAATTTAGTGAAAATTTGAAAAGTTTCATTTTTGTGAGCTAAAAAGAAAACCCAAGTAAAACGAGAGTGATCATCAATTATTACAAATCTATATCGTTTTTCTCCTAGACTAGTGGTTCTAGTTGGTCCAAATAAATCCATATGTAAGAGCTCTAAAGGTCTAGAAGTTGAAATAGTATTTTTGGATTTAAATGAAACTCTAGTTTGTTTGCCTAATTGGCATGCATCACAAATTCTATCCTTTTCAAAATTCAGTTTTGGCAAATCGAGAACTAAATCCTTTTTAATTAATTTTGAAAGAGAATGCATGCTAATATGTGCAAGTCTACGATGCCACAGCCAACTAGTCTCATTTATTTTAGCACTTAAGGAAACTAGGCATTGCATGTCTAATTTAGTTAAATCATTCAAGTCTACCATATAAACATTGCCATGCCTATGTCCTATAAATTTAATGCCATCGTTAATAGGACTTGTCACAATGCAAACAGATGATTCAAAACTTACTTTATACCCTTTATCACAGAATTGACTAATGCTAAGTAAGTTATGCTTTAAACCTTCAACTAGTAAAACATTCTCAATGTATTTGGAGGGAGTGATACCAATGTTACCTATCCCGATGATCTTTCCTTTGCCATTGTCTCCAAAGGTGACCATCCCTCCATCCTTAGCATCAAGCATGATGAATTGTGATTCATCACCAGTCATGTGTCTCGAGCATCTGCTGTCAAGATACCATTTCCTGTTTCCTTCTTGGGATGCTAGACACACCTGCAAGCACAGATCAAGTTTCTATCTTAGGTACCCAAGCTTTCTTGGGTCCTTTCAGGTTAGTCAGAATGGTTCCTTTTGGAACCCATATTTTCTTTGTGTTTGCATATTTGTTAATAAGACATGTGTATGATTTATGTCCTATTCTTCCACATTTAAAACAAGTAATATTTGTAGACTTTTTGCTTGAATAATTTGCATAAATATCCTTCAGAAATTTTTGTTTCTTCAGGGGTTTATAACCAAGTCCAGCCTTATCATATATAGCTTTCTGATTATCAAGGATCATATTTAGCTTGTTTGAACTTAAGGTGAACTTATCTACTATAGATTTCAGCTTGTTCATTTCATCCTTTAAGTTTTGATTTTCTTGAATCAAGGTGAATTTTTCAATTGAAAGATTTTCAGCTTGTTTCACTAAGGACTGATTTTCCAATTTCAGTTCTTTGTTTTTCTTCCCTAGTTTCTTTAATTCATCAATTGAATCATAGAATGCTTCATGCAATTCTTCAAAAGTAAATTCACTAGTGGATTCAGAAGTTACCTCATTTTTATGTGCCATCAGGCACAGATTGGCTTGTTCTGTTGAGGTTTCTTCGTCGGAGCTTGAGTCATCACTCGCACTCCAGGTCGCCATCATTGCCTTCTTTTTGAACTTCTTTGGACCTTTCTTCAATTGTGGACATTCGGATCTGAAATATCCTGGCTTCTTGCACTCGTAGCATATAGGGGTTTGATCTTTCTCCTTTTCTTTGCTTTGATCCCCTTTTGTGAATTTCTTTCTCATCCCCTGTTTTCTTTTTCTTAGAAACTTCTTAAATTTTCGGGTGATGAGAGCCATCTCTTCATCCTGATCTTCATCTTCAGAGTCATCCGTTTCATAATCAGGCGAAGTTGTGGATTTGAGGGCAATGGTTCTTTTCTTTTTGACTTCATCCTCTTGATGTTGCTTCATGCTAAGTTCATGAGTCATCAAGGATCCAAGAAGCTCTTCTAGAGGTAGAGTGTTCAAGTCCTTTGCTTCTTGGATGGCAGACACTTTGGCTTCCCAAGTTCTTGACAGTGACCTGAGAATCTTCCTTACAAGTTCACTATTAGTATAAGATTTGCCAAGACTCTTTAAACCATTGATTATATCAGTAAAACGAGTAAACATAGCAGTTATGGACTCATCATGCTCTATTTTGAATAATTCATATTTATGTACAAGCATGTTTATTTTAGACTCTTTTACTTGATTTGTTCCCTCATGGGTGACTTCTAACCTATTCCATATTTCTTTAGCAGATGCACAAGTAGAAATGCGATTAAATTCACTAGCATCTAGTGCACAATAAAGAACATTCATGGCTTTGGCATTTAATTATGCCAATTTCTTGTCAACCTCATCCCATTCTTTCTCGGGTTTGGTTGACTCCTCACCATCTATAATCTTGGTGGGTGTGTGAGGACCATTCACTATGATACTCCACATATCATAGTCGAGTGCTTGTATGAAAATCTTCATCCGAGCTTTTCAATAGGTGTAATTAGACCCATTGAAAAGTGGAGGTCGGTTTGTTGATTGCCCCTTGGCTAGAGAAGTTCCAACATGGGTTGCCATAGATCTTTGGCTCTTTGATTGTTAGATCAATGAAGGGCTAGAGCACCGGCTCTGATACCACTTGTTGCCCAGCTATGCAACCCAAGAGGGGGGGGTGAATTGGGTTTCTAAAAATTTTAAGCCCAACAGATAACTTATGAAGAACAAAACAATGGCTTTAAATCAATATTAATTACCTAAAGCAGTATTGCAAGGATATAATAAAGAAATAAGATAAAGCGATAAAGCACACCACAAACACAAGGATTTATAGTGGTTCGGTGCTAACCTTGCACCTACATCCACTCCCCAAGATCTCACTTGGGAATTTTAATCCACTATCCTTTGTATTCAACCCGAATACAAAACGTCGGAAACTCCGACACTAGCTATCCCAAGCTAGAACACTTATTTTTCGGGTACAAGTAAACCCAAAACACTCCGATTTCAGGTTCGGATCAACCTTTCCTTGTTTTGGAAATCCTCCAAACACAAGAACAAAAACTCACAAAGAGTTAGAAAATTTAGAGCACAGATTAATACAATAACAGCTCCTTAAATGAGCAAATATAACAATAAAAGCTTTACTCAAATGAAGAACCCCTTTTTCAGATTTTCTCAAAGTGGATGAACGCTTGAATGCTTGAGAAGAGGTTGATTGTTGATTGAAGATCTCTTGAAAGCTTTGAACAATCTCTAGATCAAGGTTGAAACAATAGTCATGAAGAATTCTCTCCTTGAAAGATCTTGCTTTTCTCTTTCACAATCTCTCTGCTATATTGTGGATCCTCTCTCTTTTTCTCTTTGGATTTTTCGTTAATCTCAGGCTTTTTCTTGCAAATTTTGGATCCTCTCTTCTATTCTTCTCTTCTTCTCTACTCCTCGTCTCTCTTGATTTCACGTTTGATCCGCTATTTAATCTGCAATTTCTTTCACCATTTAAAGCATTTTGTAGCATTAGAAGCAAGAGAAAACAATTTAGGTAGATAAAGAGCCGTTAGAGGATTTTTAGGAAGCATAAATGGCAATTAAAATGGACAAAAAAATAGCCATTGCTGACAATTCCCGTCGCAGGGGTCGACTCATGAGTCGACTCATGCTTCAGGGGTCGACTCATGAGTCGACCTCTGTTGCAAAAACCAAAGAATGCGTTTCTGGAAATTCTTGGCTCAAATTAGCAGGGGTCGACTCATGAGTCGACTCATGCCTTGTGGGTCGACTCATGAGTCGACTCACAGGTCATGCCAAGCCAGAAAACTAGCATTCCAAGGAGAATTTTTGCGTGCCAATCAGCTCACAGTGCCATGAGTTGACTCATGAGTCGACTCATGCACTTCAAACCTTCATAACTTCAAAAATATAAGTCCAAACACAATAAAATTTTCACTAATAGATTTCAAATCATTTGTTCTACCAAATGGTACTATCAAATCAAGATTTTAGTGAAATTATGATTTTGCCCATGAAGAGCATAAGAACTTTTTCATTTTAAAATTATTTGTATCCCTTCAATCTGCTTTGTAATCATCAAAATCAATCTAGGAGCAACAAGAGGAGGGACCTCCTCCTTAAATAGATACAGAGGGAGCTCGTTTCCGACTCCGATTGGGAGCCGGCGAGAGGAGGAAGAAGACTCCCTTTGGGAGTCTTCTCCCCTATTTTCCTTCTATTTTTTTTCGAGATTTGGCTGATTCTGGGCTGGGATTCTTACTCGGGCCGGGCCGGGCTATCACATTCTTCCCCTCTAAAAAAAATTTCATCCTCGAATTTTTTTTTGCCTGAGTCTTCATAGTTTCTTACTTGAATCTCATCCACAAATATTTCAATATTCTAATTCTTGATATAAAATTTATTCTTAAATCATTTTATAACGAAAAAGTCAATACATCAAATATTGATCTAAAATGGAACCATTCATTTTCTTATTTATCAAGATCAACATCTCAAAGATTTTTAATATTTCAAGATTTCAAAATTATGATCTCATTTTCTGTAAAAATTAATGTTCAATATCTCATGACTCAAATTAAAATCAAATCTATCTCTTGTGAATAGAAGAAAATCAATGTCTTTATTCTTGCAGAAGAACTTCATTCGTCATCATCATTCATTTTTTTTTTATTTTTATTTTTTTTAAATATTATCCACTCTTAATTTCAACCCATCATAAGATAGGAAAATATACTTCTATAAATCATTTGATGACATTCTAATCAATCAAAATTCTAAAATATTTTCTCTTATTCATACTTTCAAAGATTGAAGATTTATCATTTCAATCTCATTCTCGAACTTTTGATATTTTAATTCTCGATACAACTTCATCATTAAGTCATTTCATAAAGATCAATATCACCATTGTTGATTGAATCAATAGCACTATTTCTAGTCATCAAAATTTTCTTACTCAAACCCTCAGACTCTTAAATATTCTAATTCTTGAAGCAAATTTTATCATTAAGTCATTCCATAATAAAATTAATAACTCAAAAATTGATCTAAATCAAAACTATATTTTTCTTATAATCAAAATCAATGTCTCTATTCTAAGTAAGTATATCAATTTTCTTTATCTAAACATTAATAACTCTTAATTAATCGATTCATTATCAAATTAAATTATAAATAACTCCAATCCATCTTTTGTAGAATAGTCGTCAATATCAATAGATAATCTCAATCTTTTCTATTCAGTCAGAGAAATAATAATAATCAAAAGAGTTTAAACTTCAAATTTTATTATATCCTGCATCTAAATATTTGAGTATAATAATCTAAGATCAAAATCATTATTCGATAAACAATCTCAAATTCTTTCTAATAAATAGAAAATTATAAAATTTAATTCTAGAATAGAAAAAATTTATCTTTAAATATTTTAAATCTAAAATCAAAAATCAAGGGTCCACTCATCCTAAAATCAGGATGCTAAATATTTTTGTAGCATAGTAGGTGGAAGCACTACTTTTTAAAAATCACGTTAGGATATCTAAAATAATTCAAAATTTTTAAAATATTATTTTTTCTAATATCAATATTTTTTTTTATCAAACTATATCATCTATCATAATTCTTTAACTCAAAGGGTCAACATTCCTGACTTACTCAAAGTAATCCAGATTACCATGCTTCTGCTGCGCACTCTGTTCTAACAATCAAAATTATTTAAGTTCACCCAAAAAAAGTTTGATCAAATTATTTCTTTATCTTATCAATAAAAAAAAATTTAAAATTTGAAATTTTAATTGAAGTCAAAGATTAACTTTCGATCCTCATTCATACTTTTACTGGTGTACAATAATCTTGATTAACTCTTGAGTCCAATATCATATTTAAACCATCATATAGATTTACTATAATCAATATGAATCAAATCTTAATTCTCATATCAATTCAATTCGATAATTTTCAAACCAAAAATCCTTATAAATCAAATCAATGAAAAAAAATCCTTCGATGCTCCACCAAATTTGGACATAATCAGAATATATAAGAATTTTAAATCATTATTTTTTTTTCTAAAATTTCTATCATCAGGATCTTCAATATCTATCAAATATCCTTTCATAATAATCATACAAGCTTCAAAAATCAAATCTCCATTTAATAGTAGATTCAATTAGGGATCTCATTAACAAAAGCAAAGAAACTCTATATCAATTTCTAAATCCAAAATTTCTAAATTATAAATTCACATGGATCCCTTAATCTGAAATAAATATAAATCAGATCTTTTATCTTAATCTAAAGATATCAATTTTTCATTAACAATCTCAACAATAAAATCAAAAAATCTCTTGATCAACTTAGATATAAAATTTTTAAATTAAAATTTCATACACATCATGTAGTCTCTAAGAGACATAATAAGATCTATTATCTAGATCTGAGGATAATGATTAAAGATTCCAGTATGATGAATATTCTACAATCTCATAATCGATTTCATCAATAAGAAATAGGTTTCTTTGCAATATCCTCAAATATGTATTCATCCTAATATGCCACTTTATATATAATCCACATACCAAATTTAATTTCGATAAATATTTCAATCAAACATCATAAAAGATTTTTCTTAGTCCATCCTGGAACAACATTTTATTATCAAATCTTTATCTTGCCAATAATAGTCAACTTCTCAACTAGAAGTAATATCATAGTATTATTCTCACATCGAATTTGAACTTACGATTCACTTGAATAACCAATGATCAATTAATAACCACAATGCACAATAAAATTTTTTTATGTCAATCCTTTTGTGATTACTTTCGATCAAGATCTAACTAATCATATCATGATTTATAGATTATCCATCATATTTTAAACTCCATATGTCATAATCTCTTGCGATCCTTTTATACATAATCTCAATGTTTAATCATAATTTTTAAATATTTCTCCCACTACAATCATCAAAGATCTACACTATAATGTCCCTAGTGTCTATCCATTTATACCCATTCTATATCTGATTCTACATTTCATAATTCATCCACTTATGCTTTGATACCACTTTAATTATCACACCCCCGACCCGAGATTGATGAATCAAGGGTCATGGCAACCGCCGCATACTCATAGAAAACTCTTCCCATAAGCATGCAAGGCATCTTATCATGCTATCCTAAAACAACAGCGAAATAATTAGATAATAATTTAAATCTAAAATATAACGATCTAAATTTCTTCTTTAATATCTCAATAAATTCAATAATGATTCATAGGCTTTACATCAAATTCAATAAGCCTTTCAACCTAAAATAAAAGTATGAAGATTCTGCTTCTGATCACTCTTCCATTCATATCTTGTATCATCTTAATTCCTCAACATCTGTAAAAATAGTAAAATAGGAGGTAATGAGCTAGACAGTCCAGTAAGCAATGATCACTTTTCAACAGATTTCATCAGGCATTTAAGTAAATAATCATTTATAGAAAATAAATATATAGAGTTCATCAATTCGAAATCAATTTCAATTATGCAACATAATTCATGCCAAATTCATTTCTTTTTCAAAAATTCAAGTTTCTTTCCAGATTTTAATTTCTTTTGTTCTTCAATTCTTTTTGTCAACCATGAGCTATGACCATATTTTTTCTGTGGCAGGGTCATAACACTGCGTATCTTCTTGCATTGAGTTGCGAATCATCTGGCAGCAAAGTCCTTCGGAACCGCTGGTCTCTCTGGCGGTTTGTCGCTGGTCTCTCTGGCGACATGAACCCTCAGGATAAATCAATTACCAACGTATATGCCCCCATTGGCAGGATCCTTTACATAGTCAGGTTGTCAATTCATAATGTTTCTTATATCATAATTCTTCATAAATCATGTTTCATATTCTAATTTCGATAATAAAATATATAATCATGTAGTATCAAAATCAATCAATATAATGCATCATGAAATTAATATGTTCAATCATGCTTCATCATAATATTTCAAATAAGATATTTTCATAACAAAATACCATTCATCTAATTCATGCATCGTTTCACAAATCATGTCAGAAAAATATATTATAATTTATCGATAAATCTAGAAAAAGTGAAACATTACTTACCTCGAATGCATTCTAATAAACCTACATAATTCTATAAATTTTTCTTCCAAAAATTCTATTCGTAGATCATATCTCGATATCCCATGATCAAACATCCACAATCCTATACAGAATCAATTTCAATAATTAAAAAGAATACGAATACCATATTTCAACAGTTTAGATTGGGTCCGATCATCTAATTTCATCTAATCAAAATCTAATTAGGACCTAAACGATCCAAAATTTGACTATCAGATCAAATCGGATTTGAAGTGATAGGATCGAGATTTCTTCATCGATTTTATAAAATCAAGTGGAGAGAAAAAATCAGAGGAGAGAGAATTTATGAGGTACAATTCGAATTGATCAAGTGACACAATCCAATATTACGATTGGTCCAATATCTTGATTGGTAAAATCAACATGATCAAATCAAGTCATGGCTAGATCGAAATCATGGATGATCAAATCTAAGATCCATGGTCTGATTAAGGTGGGTGCCAGTATGCTATCTGACAATCATAGATCAGGGTTCTTCATTAGAATCAGATCAAGACTATTAAAAGAAATTTCTTCATTCACTAATCTTTTTAGAGAGAGAATCAATCAAAAGAGAGAATATTTTAGAGAGAAAATTCTAGAGAGAGAAAACTCATCTTGAATTCTTCAGACAATATGATTCAACAAATTCGATCGATCAGATCGAATCATGCTGAAATTATCATGTGGACAATTCAATAAAATCATGAGAAATAAAATCTAAAAATACCTAATCTGATCAAAGTGGATGTCGATGTACCATCCGACGATCACAGATCAAAAATCCATCACTAGGATCATTTAAATTCATCATCATTCTTCTCAAAATTCTAGAAATCTTAGGAGAGAGAAATAATCTAGAGAGAGAAAATAGAGAGAGAAAGTTCAATTTTAGAGAGAAAAAATACTAGTTCAGACTGAAGGAAGAGAGGAAAGAGAGAGAGAAACTCTCTTTCTCATATTTTATTATTTATATCATTATTTATTAATTAATTTAATAATTTTTTTTTCTTCTTTTCTTTCTTCTTTTTTTTTTTTCTTCACGAAAGAGAGAGGAGAAAATCTTATTTATTATTATTATATTATTATTATATTATTTTTCTTCTTTTTCTTCTCTCTTTTTTTTTCTTTTTCCTTTTTCTTTTCTTTTTCTTTTCTTTTTCCTTCTTTTTCTTTTCTTTTTCCTTCTTCTTCTTTTCTTTTTCTTTTCTTTTCCTTCTTCTTCCCGTGGGTTCCTTTGGGCCGAAACAGGGGATCTCACAATTCCCTATTGGCTGGCTGGCCGGTGATACAACCGGCGTGGGGCGGCCGTCGGCAGGAGGGGGGCGACCCAACGACACTAGGAGGGCCAAACCGGTGGTCGGTGGTGACCACCGACGTCGGAATCAAAGAAAAATTGCAAAAAATGAAGGTTACTTCCATAACAAAATCCGACGACTCCGGTCGCCGGCGAGCGTGCACACCGGCATAGAAAGGAAAGGGGAGAAGAGAGGAAGGGGAGGAGGCTTACCTCTGATGCTGGCGAGGCTTCTCCGACGAGCAATTGGACGGGCACAGGGATGGATCTTCCGCAGTGATTTTCCGGTAATTGCCGCCGACTGAGCTTATGATCTTTGGTGGAAGGGAGAGAGGAGGGACCTCCTCCTTAAATAGAGCCGGAGGGAGCTCGTTTTCAACTCCGGTTGGGAGCCGGCGAGAGGAGGAAGAAGACTCCCTTCGGGAGTCTTCTCTCCTGTTTTCCTTCTTTTTTTTTTCGAGCTTTGGCTAATTCTGGGCTGGGATTCTTACTCGGGCTGGGCCGGGCTATCACACTGTGAGTCATAGCAGGTGTGCAAGGGGAAATAGAGGGTCCACGGTGATGCTCTCCAGCCACTGAAGCAGGGGCTAGTGCCGGTGCAAGTGATGAAGTTGCAGCAGTAGGTGCAGGTGAAGATGGCTCATCAAAATCTGAAGGAGAGAATGAGGAAGATCTAGAAGCAGGAGCAGGTTCCCCTTCAACCTCCCTAACCCACTCATCACCCATCTTTTGACATTTCATGCAGTGTAGAGTGTGAGTGGTGTAGTAATCAGTGTGGGTGAGGGATTTGAAATCCTCACCATCCAAGTCAATCCCATCATCAACAAATATTAAGGTGAAAATCATATCGTAGGGCAAACAAACTTTGGTCTATAATTTCCCAACAGCACTCTTAATTTGCTCAATCATCATGAATGGCAGGTTCATTAGAGTTCCTTCAACCATATGTACCATAACAGCTAAGTCTCTCTTGGAAACCCAATCAAACCAGCCAGTCCTAAGGAAGAATATCCGATAGATCATACTGTGTAGAAGCTTTAGCTCGGCAGGAAGAAGATTGGCATTATGAAACTCAAAGTTCTCCACATCATTTCTATCAAGAATCCTTCTAAGTCCATCAAAGTCATTCTCCAGCTTAGTAACATAGATTCTAGAGGATGACATTTCCAAAAGATGCCTTAGCTTTCTTTGATCTAGCAAATCTTAACCTCTTTTACCATAGACCAGATGAAGTCTGAATCTATTTTCAAATTTTCAAAAAATTTCCTAACCAAATTGAGATATCTAGGTACCTCAAGAGAGTATATCTTTTTCCATCCTTGCTATCATATCCAAGACCCAATCCAAAAATTTTTTTGATCTAAAAATTGAAAACTGACCTTTCTTTCCATGACAACAACTCGAGAAACCATTGAAACTCGATTCGATGGAGAAATCAAAGCAGGGGGTTTGGGGTGGAGATCCTCGAGCTATCTCTTCCTCTTTGAATAGGCTTCGTGCTATTCCTCAATGCCACATTTCTTCATGACTGCAGTACAGATTTTGGGTGCCATTGCTTAGAATCCCATAGATTGGGAGGGTAGAAGGAGGAGGGATGGGATTTTGGAGGGTTTAAGAATGGAGCCAAGAGAGGGTTGAAGTGGGGTAAGCTCGAAAGTGAGTGAATAGGGTTTTAAGAAAGTCGAGCAGTTTAACTAAAAAACACTGGGCCCCCGACCTTCGAGTTAGCTCAAAACTCTATTTGATTTGGCTCAACAATCCAGTTAGTTCGATGGCATAATTGAGCCAGCTCGAGCCACTGTTCTAAAAATTTAAAGAAAATTTGAAATTAATTCAAAAAAATTCTAAAATACTTGGATCAAGCCAACAAATACATGAGCAAAAAGATATTGAAGTGAATTTTCATTAGAAAGAATCATAAATTCCCAATTCTCCTCTAATTATATTAAATCTATCTTCATTCAAAGGTTTTGTAAAAATATCAGCTAATTGATTTTTAGTTAAAATAAATTTAAGTACAATGTCATAATTTTGAACATGATCTCTAATAAAGTAATGCTTAATTTCAATATATTTTGTTCTTGAGTATTGAATGAAATTTTTTGTTAAATTAATGACACTTATGTTATCATATTTTAAAAAAAATTTATTTTGATCAATGTCATAATCCTTAAGTTGTTGCTTAATCCAAAAAAGTTGAGCATAGCAACTTTTGGTTGCAATATACTCGATCTTGACCATAGACAATGCTATTGAATTTTACTTTTTGCTAAATCAAGAGATTAAGTTCAACTCAAGAAATTGACATGTGCCACTTGTACTTTTTCTATCAATTCTACATCCCTCATAATCAGCTTCAGAATATTCAATTAAATTAATTGAGGTTTGCTTAGAATACTATAATCCTAAGTTTTGTATTTCTATTAAATATCTTAAAATTTTTTTAATAGCAAGCATATGAGATTCTTTAGGATTAGACTGAAATCTAGCATATAAGCAAATACTAAAGAGTATGTTAGATCTACTAGCAGTTAAATATAGTAGTGAGCCGACTATCTCTATAAAGTTTTTGATCTATGCTTTTACCATTATCATCTTTATCCAACCTGTATGATGGGTTCATGGGTGTGTGCTAATTTCCTTTACATTCCCCTTCCCAAACTTTTTTAATATTTCTAGAATGTATTTGGTTTGGGATATGAAAATTTTTTCTTTGTTTGTTTGATTGGAAGTCCAAGAAAGAATGTCAGCTCTCCCATCATGCTTATTTTAAATTCACCCTGCATCAACTTAGCAAATTCTTAGCAAAGATTTTCATTAGTAGAATAAAAAATAATGTCATCCACATATATCTGTACAACTAGCAGATCTGATTTTTTTCTTTTTAAAAATAATGTAGTATCTACATTGCCTTTAAAAAAGTCATTGTTGAGAAGAAATTTACTTAATCTTTCATATCATGCTCTTGGTATTTGCTTTAAACCATATAATGCCTTATTAAGTTTAAAAACATGATTTTGATAAGTATGATTTTCAAAACTTGGTGGTTATTCCACAAAAATTTCTTCAACAATAAAATCATTTAGAAATATACTTTTTATATCCATTTGATATAATTTAAAATCTATATAACAAGCAAAAGCAAGTAGCAATCTAATGGCTTCTAGTCTAGCTATTGGTGCATATGTTTCATCGAAGTCTATTCCTTCTTCCTAATTATATCTCTTGGCAATTAATCTTGCTTTATTTCTTACTACATTACCATTTTCATCTAATTTATTTCTGAAAACCTATTTAGTGCCAATAATTTGATGGTCAATTGGTCTACTAACTAATATCTAAACATTATTTCTTTCAGATTCATTTAATTCTTTTTGCATAGTAATCAACCAATTAGGATCACTTTTAGCTTCTTCAATAGTTTTAGGTTCTATTTGAGAAACAAAGGCTAAATAATCATGATTTTCTCTAAAAGTAGATCTAGTTCTTACATCTTGAGAGGGATCACCAAGGAATATAAGATCTTTAGGGTGATTGTGGGCATACCTCTATTCTTTGGGTAGATGATGCTTTTGGTTCATACCTTCCTTTTGGATTTCTTCATGGTCATCACCATTTGAATCTCTTTCTTCATTAAGATCAGATTTATCCTTTAAGTTGAGCTCCTTTACTCTCTTTTCTAAGCTCCCTGCATTATCATCAAAAGCATCTTTCTTTCTCAAAGATAGATTGTTAGTTTCATCAAAGATAACATGAATAGACTCTTCAATAACTAAAACATATTTGTTGAAGACTCTATATACTTTGCTTCATATGGAGTATCTAAAAAGGATACCCTCACTAGACTTAGTATCAAATTTTTCAAGATTATCTTTTCTATTATTTAAAATAAAATATTTATATCCAAAGATATGAAAATAACTAATAGTAGATTTTCTTCCTTTCCAAAGTTCATAGGAGATTTTCTTGAGAATTGGATGAATTAAAACATGGTTTAAAATGTAGCAAGCTATATTTATAACTCTAGCCCAAAAATATTTTAGAAGTTTTCCTTCACATAACATAGTTTTAGCCATTTCTTCCAAAGTTCTATTCTTCCTCTCAACAACACCATTTTGTTGGGATATTCTTGAAGCTGAAAAATTATGTTCTATACCATTTTCATTACAAAATATTTCAAAATTTTGATTTTTAAATTTTGTACTATGATCACTTTGAATTTTAATAATTGTATAGTTCTTTTCATTTAAAATTTTTTTATAAAATTTAAAAAATATAAAAAATACTTCATCTTTATGTGTTAGAAATAAAGTCTAAGTAAAATGAGAAAAATCATCTATAATCACAAGTCCATACTTCTTTTCTCCTAGGCTTATAATCCTAGTAGGTCCGAATAAGTCCATATGAATCAATTCAAGTGGCCTAATAGTTGAAATTATAATTTTAGATTTAAAACTCTTTCTAGTTTGTTTACCAAATTGACATGCATTACAAATGAGATCATTTTTAAAATTCAATTTAGATAAGCCTTTAACTAGATCTTTTGTAATCAATTTTGATAAAGTATGCATGCTTGCATGACCTAACCTATGATGCTATAGCTAAGTAGTTTTTTTAATCTTTGTATCTTTAGCAATAAGACATTGGCCACTTTTCATAGTTATCTCATTAAGATCAACCATATAGATATTGCCATGCCTATGTCTAATGAAATTGATACTATCATCAAAGAGACTAGTGACTATACATAAAGATGATTCAAATATGACTTTAAAATTTTTATGACACAATTGACTTATACTTAACAAATTATGCTTTAAGCTATCAACAAGTAAAACATTCTCAATAAAAGTAGAAGGAGTGATTTTGATTTTACCAATTTCAATAATTTTTCCTTTGTCGTTATCGTCAAAGGTTACCACTCCTTTATTCTATCTCTCAAGAGTGATGAATTGATCCCTGTCATCCATCATATATCTTGAATAGCCACTATCTAGATACCAAGCTCTTTTATTCTCATTGGCTGGAAGATATTCCTGCAAAACAGTCAAGTGGCTGATTTAGGTATCCATGTCTTCTTGGGTCCTTTACGGTTAGCATTTATGGTTTCTTTTAGAATCTAATTTTTTTTTACAATTTTTTCATCAAATTTTCTTATGTTGCATGCATATGCTTTGTATCCTATTTTACCACAATTAAAGTATGTGATATGGGAAGTGAAATATGATGATAATGATCTAGTGTAAAGATTCTTTAAGAATTTTTGTTTATTAGGATTAACATCAATACTAGCTTTATCATAGATGGCCTTTTGGTTGTTTAGAATCATTTTTAGTTTCCTAAACTACATGTAAATTTTTTCAATCAATGGTTTCAGCTTTTGAACTTTCTTCCGTAATGAATCATTTTTTTCTACCAAGAGCTTGTTTCTTTGTCAGATTTCTTTTTTTTTTTAGATAATATTTCAGTATTTATTTTTAAACTCTTATGCTTAATATTTATTTTTTTGAATTCATTGATTAAATCATGAAAAGCATCTTGTAGTTCTTCAAAAGTAAAATCTGGAATAATTTCAATGGTTATCTCATCAACTTGTGCCATGAGACACAAGTTCACAACATTCTCATTTTTTTCATCAGAGTTGGATCCATCGTTGTCGCTCCTAGTGGCAACCATTACTTTCTTCTTTGTCTTTTTGAAATTTTTTTTTCAGTTGGGGTAGTCGACTTTGAAGTGTCTCGATTTTCTACACTCATAGCACAATGGCTGCTCCCTATCCTTTTCTTTATCTTTGCTTGACTCACCTTTGACTGGTGGCTTCTTCTTGAATCCTTGCCTTCTTCTCCTTATAAATTTCTTAAATTTTCTTATAATCAGGACTATATCCTTGTCCTCATCATCCTCTTCAGTAGACTCCTCTTTTTCTTTATCATATGCAGTATATTTGAGAGTGATTGTCTTTTTCTTTTGGCCTTCATCTTCATTAATCTGCTTCATTGCCAATTCATGTGTCATTAGGGACCCAGTTAGCTCTTCCAATGGTGGCTTGTTCAAATCTTTTGTCTCTTGTATTGCTGTGACCTATGCTTTCCAAGATTTTGGAAAAGATCTAAGAATTTTTGTCACCAAATTATTGTTAGAGTATGCTCTACTAAGACTTTTTAAACCATTAATAATATTTGTGAAGTGTGTAAATATTTCAGTGATTGATTCAGTAGGTTCCATTTTGAAAAGTACATATTGGTACACTAGCATGTTAATTTTTGATTCTTTTACTTAATTAGTGCCTTCATGAGTAACTTCAAGTCTGTCTCAAAATTTTTTTGCTGAGTTGTAAGTAAAAATTTAGTTAAACTTGTTAGCATCCAAGTCACAATATAAAATATTCATAGCCTTGGCATTTAGCTGAATAGATCTTTTATCTTCTTCACTCCAATCCTTTTCAATTTTGAAAATGCTAATACCATTGACTATAATGGTGGGTATGTGCAGCCTATTAATTATAATACTCCACATATCATAATCAAGAGCTTGAATAAAAATTCTCATGCAAGCTTTTCAATATGTGTAATTTGTGCCATTGAAAAATGATGGTCCGTTAGTGGACTGTCTTTCGATAAGTGAACCTTCCAATTGTATTGTCATGATCTTTATCTCTTGATCATTAGATCAATACCTAGCTGAGAGCCAAGCTCTGATATCAGTTATTGCCCAGCTAGACAACCCTAGAGGGGAGGTGAATTGGGTTATTAAAATTATTTTAAATTCAACTAAATATATACAGAATAGAATTAAATATAATGTATAATTATAGTGGATCAATCAATAGAAAATAAATATATATAAAAAAGAAAATCATACACACATAAGTACAGTAAATTTATAATGGTTCGATGCACCTCAAACACCTACATTCACTCTCCAAGTGATCTTTTGAAAATTTTTACTATAATCGATAGGATTACAGCGAGTTTGTTTTCACCAGACTCACAAACTAATCCAATTGATTTTAACATAGCTCAACCAATCAAAAGCTTTACAAGCCTTATCCCAAGGCTCTTTCAAACTAATCCAAGCTTGGTACAAATTAGTCCTTCAAGTTTTAGCACCCGCTGAAACTTTTACAGCAAATATAGAGAGAAAAAATTCAATACAACAATAAAAATCCTATAGTGGTTGATTTATTGTCATGGAAGATCTCTTTTGAGGATGTTTTGAATGTCAGCAATGAATGCTCTTGCTTTTCCTTGAATGCATTTAAAAAAATCAAGAGAAAATTGGTTGAAAGTAGGTGGACTCTCTTGAAAACTATTGAATGCTTAAAGTGCTCTTTTTCTCGTGAACAATGCTATTCTCTTATTTTTGTGCTTTTCTTTTTATCTCTTAATCCTTCCCACCAAGCTCTAATTGATTTGAACTCAATTCTAGCTATTTTGATTGTTGGACATGGAAAATAGCCATTAGAAATTTTTTTTGAACAAAAATAGACTTTTGTAGAACTAGCCGTTGTGCTTGTCAAAAGGTGTTGAGTCAGCTCGAATTGGTATCAAGTCAGCTCAAACTATAGTCCTAAAAAAATTAACATTCCATTCCACTGAGAGAGTCGGCTCAAATCTTGCTTCGAACTGGCTCAAACTGCAAAACTCGAATTTCATCTTTCTATCCACTGAGAGAGCCGGCTCAAATTTATCTTGAGCTGGCTTGAACTGCAAGCTTGAAAATACTTCTTTCTATCGACCTAAAAGTGCTAGCTTAGATCTTAAGAGAATCGGCTTGGCTACATGCCAAGCTCAGGTAGCAGGGGTGTTCTGTGCTAGAGCTGGCTCGATTTTTGGATGGATCGGCTCTAAATCTTTGAGAAGATTTTTCTTGTACCGATAGTCTTTAAAATCCATTTCACTTGACTTAATTAATCTTCAATGACACTTGAAGTCTTTCAACGGTATGTTTTGTCTACAAAAATATTCTTTGACATACTTAAAAAATATTAGTATCATATTATACTCTAATACTTTATAATCATCAAAATCATTCCTAGGGACAACAGGTAGAAGAGAAAAGCATAAGGGATAATATAGAATGGTGTATGGCTTTAGAAGTCTTGCACATATTTATAATTATCTTCACACTTTTTCATCATAATTTTCCATACATGCAAGGCTTCATATCTTTTCATCTTTTTGATAACTACCATTAACCAAAAGTTGCTACTAGTATCCTCTAACTTTTCAAATGTTAGTATCCTTTGGTTATACTCCTTTTCACTTAACAAAATACAACCCACCTTTCATTCATTAATATTAGATCACATACTAACAAAACCTACCCACCCACACTAAACAAATCATTTGTATTCGGCCCCTTCCATGGTCATAAGAAATCATTTCTCTTCTCTACTATCTATTCCTCTATTTGTGCCCCCAACTCTTGAACCCAAACAAGAGGTAAAAAAAAAAAAATCCAAGAGTGCAACTTCAATTTTTCTCTATGGTTGGGGTTATGTGTCAGAGAAGGGAGAGGTTTTAGAGGAAGAACTAAGAAAAATAAAAAATATATAAATTTTTTGAAAAAAAAATGATCAAAGAGATTGTTGACCCAAGAATTGATTTTGATAGATACAAAATATTTGAGTATATATTTTGGTACTAATAAGTTATTGAAGTTCATATTAAGAATATCTTAGGAAGTTAAAGTCACCCTTAGAAAGTCTCTTATGAATGCTAAATTAAGGTGCCAAAGAAAGAAGATTGAAAAAGCTATATCATAAAAAAAATTAAGTGAAGAAATTTAAGAGCTGACTCCAAGCTTCAAAAAGTCAACCCGAGCATGCAAATATCAAGTGGCATAGTTAGCAATTTGACCCCTACTTTCATCGAGTCAACTCTCTCAGACAAGGAGAGAGTTGGAATTTTCAGCTTGGCCTCGAGTCGATCCTTGGTCTAAAATCGACTCCTAAATATCTTTGAGCTGACTCTCGATGGACAAGTCAACTCTCTTAGGAGAGATATATTTCTTAGACCAAACATTGAGTCAATCCCTATTTCTGCCAAGCCGACTCATAGTTATCTTGGGTCAAACTTTACTTGATTCGAATCGACTCGACTGTGGCTGACAGCTTCAACAACTAATTTTACAGAAGCTCTCAAAATATACAAAATGAATCTAATAACTAGTTTTTGGTCTCCAAAAGTCAAAAATGGCGTTTTGGATATTTTAAGAGATTTTAAAGGCTACCAAGCAAATAGAATAGCAAAAAAAAAAAAAGAAAAATAAAAAGAAAACCTAAGAGTATTAAGTAAGCATTCAAAGAAAAGTGACAACCTTCCAACCCCAAATTCTTGAAGCATTCAAATGATTTTTAAAGAAAAAAAGTGCATTGATTGTCGAGCTTCCTCGACACAATCTTCACAAGCTTCATCGACTATGCTCTTTTAGGAGCTTTTTCTTATGTGATTCATTGTATTTAAATTTTTTATTATAAATAAGTTGCCATTGGAATTAAAACTTAGAGATAGACCTATCCAAGTCTTGAATTGGAGTGTGCTTATTGTGTGAGCCTAGGATTGGCTTAAGACTGTGATTTTGGTGGATTTTTGATGGGAAAATCAACTGAATTCTAATATGAGCTTGGAAAAATAATCAAATTATAATCCAAAGAAAGATTATAATGAAATTTTCAAGGATAGCTTAGGGAGTGGATGTAGGTACTAAGTTTGGCACTGAACCACTATAAAACCTTTTATTTGATTGTGGCTTGCCTATTCTTTTCTTTGCCTATTATTTTTGTCTTCATACTTTTATTTATAGCATAGCTTTCACTTATATTGTCCCACTTAGTTTAATTAGCATAACATGTTTTAAATTTTTGAAAATCTAATTCATCCCCCTCTTGGGTTGTCTATCTAGATCATAAGCGGGATCAAAGCTTGGTACTTAGCCCCTTTTGATCTAGTGATCAAAAGTAAAAAATTGGATAAAAGCCTAAATTAGTGTGTCACTTGCCGAAGAGCAATCGATAAATAGACCTCATTTGTTTAATGGCACAAACTATACATATTAGAAAGTATATATGCATATTTTTATGGAAGTACTTGATTATAATCTTGAAGTATCATAATCAATGACCTATACACCCCCACAATCATGATAGATATCATTGTCACTCTTAAATTCAAAGGAATTGGGATGACTGAGATAAAAAAATAGTTCAGCTCAATACAAAAGTCATAAATATTTTTTATTATTCTCTTGCTATAAATAAATTTAATATAACTTTTATTTATATTTCTAGAAAAGAAATATGGGATACATTAGAGGTCACCCATAAAGATACTAATTAAGTTAAAAAATATAAGATAAATATGCTTATTCATAAATATCAATTATTTAAAATAAAATAAAATAAATCTATACTAAAATATTTACTAGATTTACTGATATTATTAATAGTCTTAAAAATATAGAAAAGTCTTATACTAATAGTGCCCTTATTCAAAAAATCCTTAGATCACTTTCTAAAACTTAGGAGGCCAAAGTAATAGTAATTCAAAAGGTTAAGAATCTCAACATTCTATCCTTGAAAGAATTTTTTGGTTCTCTCATGACTCATGACTTAACCATGAAGCAAAATAATGAAGAGGAAGCCAAGAAAAAGAAGACCATTACCCTCAAATTCACAGTAAAATTTGAGGACGATAGTGAGGAGTCAGAAGAAGGAGATGAGGATGAGGATATCACACTCATCATCCAAAAAATTAAAAGGTTCATGAAAAAAAAAAGATAAAACTTTAGAAGAAAACCTTTCTCAAAAGGTGAGCCTAATAAGAAGAAAGAAAAAGAAATGAAGCAATCCATATGCTATGAATGCAAGAAGCCTGACATCAAAATTGATTGTCCTCTTCTCAAAAAATATTCAAAAAAAATCAAGAAAATGCTATGATGGCCACTTGGAACGATAGTGAATACTCAAACTCCAATGAAGAAACATAAAAAGTCACAGACCTATATCTCATGGTACAAGAGGAGGAGGTAACATATGAAATTAAGATTGATTTTATATTTAATGAATTGTAAGATGCATTCTATGACCTTTTAGATGAATTTAAAAATTTGATTTGAAAAATAAAGAACTTGAAAGATCTAATCATGTTTTGATAAAAAAAGAAAGAATATTTGAAAAAAAAGAAATCTTTGCTTAAAATTAAGATTTGAATAAAGAAGTTGAAAAACTTAAACCCATTATTGAAAAGTTTACTTATAACTCTGAAAAACTCTAAATAATTTAAAAAAATCAAAGAGCTATTTTCAACAAAGCTAGACTTTATTTCAACCCCCATAAGAAATAGAAATTTTTGATTTTTTTTTGTTAAATCTTCATCAATTACGTCTTCAAATGTTACTTATTTTTATAGTGGTAAGGTTGGGCATAAAACATCCTCTTGTGATTTCAGAAATTTAAACAACAACAAAGTTAAAAAGGTTTGGGTTCTAAAAGAAACCATTGTAACTAATCCTAAAAGGATCCAAAAAATCTTGGATACCTAAAATTATAATTTAATTTTTTCTTGTAGGTGTGTCTTGTAACTAAAGAAAGAAAAGGAAGATGATACCTTGATGGTAGCTGCTCAAGGCACATGACAGATGATATATCATAATTTATCACCCTTGAAGCTAAGGAAGAAGGGGTGGTAATCTTTGGCGATAATGGCAAATGACATATCATTAGAATTGATAACATTTGTATTACTTCTTCTATCTACATTAAGAATATTTTATTAGTAGATGGTTTAAAATATAACTTAGTATTAGTCAACTTTGTGATAAATATTTTAAAGTTATTTTTTAATCTTTAACATGCATTGTTTCTAGTTCTAATGATAATGGCATTAATGCTTATTAGACATAGATATGGTGATATCTACATGATTGATCTATATGATCTCTCCATGAAGAATGGTTGATATCTAGTTATAATGGAAGTCAAAGTTAATGAGACTAGTTGGTTATGGCATCGTAAATTAGATCATGCTTATATGGATTTGATTTGAAAACTTATAAAAATGGATCTTATAAAATATTTACCAAAAATAAATTTTGAAAAGAATAAAATTTGCATTACATGTCAACTTGAAAAATAAACTAAAGGTACTTTCAAATTGAAAAATCTTATTTTAACTTCTAGACCTTTAGAATTAATTTACATAGACTTATTTGGACCTACTAAGACCACAAGCCTAGAAGAAAAAGAACATAAAATTATGATAGTAGATAATTTTTTTCATTTTACTTGCATTTATTTTAGCTAAAAAAGATGAAATATTTTCAGTATTTTCAAAGTTTTATCAAAAAATTTTCACTGAAAAGAATTCAACTATTATTTATACTATAAGTGATCATAGAACCAAATTTAAAAATCAATAATTTAAAAATTTTTATGATGAAAAAGTAATTGAACATAACTTTTCTACCTAGGACACCTTAATAAAGTGTAGTAGCAATAAATAGGATTTTAGAAGAAATGGCCCATACCATATTGTGTGAAAACATTCTTTTGAGGTACTTTTGGATAGAAACAATTAATATAGTATGTTACATTATAAATCATGCTTTGATTTGATTAATTTTAAAGAAAATCTCTTATGAGTTTTGAAAAGAAAGAAAATCTAATATAAGCTACTTTCATGCTTTTGATTGTTGATGTTTTATTTTAAATAATGGAAAGAATAAATTTGATAAATTTGATGCCAAATCAGATGAAAGTGCCTTCCTAGGATACTCATCATCTAGCAAGGCATGATGGAATCTTTAATAAGAGAATATTAGCTATTGAAAAATCTATTTATGTTGTATTTGATGAAGCTAATAATACAGTTCGAGAAAGAAAGATTATTGGTGATGATGCAAGAACCTTAAAAAAGGAATGAAAAATCTTACACTAAAAGAAACTATGACATAAAATGATAAAGGAGATGATAAGAATGCTGAAGAAGGAGAAAATCGATCATGAGAGCACTTAAGAACAAAATAAAAGTCTATTCAAGGATGGAGGTATGCTTATGGATACCCAAAAGATCTAATCATTGATGATCTATCACAAGGGATAAAAACTCAATATTTTTTGAGAAATATCCATAATAATTTAGCTTTTGCATCTCAAATACAATATAAATTAGTTGAAGAAGCTAAAAATGATCCTAATTAGATCAATACAATGCAAGAGGAACTTAATCAATTTGAAAAAAATAAGGTTTGGATATTAGTAAGTAGACCTATAGATCACCCCACAATCGAAACTAAAGGGGTATATAAAAATAAATTAGATGAAATTAGAATAGTTGTTAGAAATAAAAATAGATTAATTGCTAAAGCTTATAATTAAGAAGAAGAAATTGAAAATCTTTGCTCCTATTGTTAGATTAGAAGTCATTAAATTATTGCTTGCATCTGCATATTTCATATTTTAAACTTTATTAAATGGATGTTAAATGTGCATATTTGATTGGATATATTACTGAAGAGGTATATATTGAATAACTTTCTAATTTTAAAAATCATATATTCTCAAATCATATTTTCAAACTAAATAAAGTATTATATGGCTTGAAGCAAGCACCTCGTGTATGGTATGAGAGATTAAGTAAATTTCTACTTGACAATGAATTGACTAGAAGAAATGTAGATACCATCTTATTTTTGAAGAAAAGAGATGATGATTTGTTTATAATACAAATCTATGTGGATGACATTATATTTGGTACTACTAAAGAATCTCTTTGTCTAGAATTTGTTAAGCTAATGCAAGGAGAGTTTGAGATGAATATGATGTTAAGTTTTTTTCTTGGACTCCAAATCAAGCAAATTAAATAGAGGATCTTCACCGACCAAATCAAGTATATAAATCAGACACTTAAAAAGTTTGGACTAAAGAATTGAAAGTCAATTGGCACACCCATGAGTCCCTCATGTAAGCTTGATAAGGATGAAAATAGTAAGAGTATAGATCTTAAACTTTATCAAGATATAATTGAATCTTATTCTATCTTACTGATAGTAGACCTAATATAGTATTTAGTATTTGTCTATGTACTAATTTCCATCTAATCATAAAGAATCATACTAATTGATACTTAATTGATACTTCCAGTATTGATTTATTATACTCTAGATATTCTTCTATTGAATTGATTGGATTTTTTAATACTAATTTTGCTGGTTATAAATTTGATAGAAAAAGTATAAGTGAAACTGTCAATTCCTAGCAGTTAACTTATTCTCTTGGTTCAGCATGAAATAAAATTTAGTAGTATTATCTATGGTAGAAGCTGAGTATATTGTAGTCAAAAATTGTTATACTCAAACTTATTTATTAAGTAAAAACTAGAAGATTATGGTAGTTAAACAAATTTTCAAAAGATGTGATAATATAAATGTAATAAATTTAATTAAAAATTCAATTCAACACTTAAGAACTAAACATATTGAGGTAAGACCACTTCATTAGAGATCATGTTTAAAATAGTAATATAATGCTTGATTTTATAAGTACCGATAGATAATTGGCAAATATTTTTGTCAAACCTTTAAGTGAGAAAAGGTTTACTATGATTGCAAGTGAGTTAGGAGTGTGTGACCCTTTTGACCAAATAATTTTCTAACCTCCTTTTCTCTCTTTGAAACTCTTTGATCTAATCATCCTTTGAACCTTATTTGATTGATTCTAAATTGATTTTTCATTTTTTTGTATTCTCTTGAGTTGTCTCTTGCTTTAAATATGGATTTTTTTTCTTTGAAAAAAATCAGCATTTTTAGTTGAGAATGAGCTCTAGTCGACTCAAGCAAAATTCATGAGTAGACTCCTGATCAAGACCATCCGTTTTAAGGTCCCTTTCCATTATTTTGCCAAACTGTGTTAAGCCCTCCTTTTGTCATTTCCCTTTGATTCCTCTTGGATTTGAGCATGCATGGATTCAAGAAAGCAATTGGCATACCATTTCAAACATTCTTATGTCCAAGATCTAGTCTAGTGAAGGAGAAAAGCCTAGAGTGACATGCCTATCCACAATAAGCCCATGCATAGCCCATCTCCACCTCAGTCTCCTCCATTCTAGGTCCCTCTTGTCACACATGTGGTGACTACTGGCCATAAGATTGATTTTGGATTCTTTGAGAAAGAAAATTTTATGATTGGACAATGGATTAAGGAGCAAGGATGGGAGTTTCTAGTTCCCTTGATCTATTGACTTGTCCTAGCTTGGTTCAGGAGTTTTACGGGAGTCTTCATCGAGGATCTAGAGGTATTGAGGCTTCAGTGAGGGACATGTGCATTATCTTGACTAAGCAGCAGCTTGCATGGATCTTCGATTGTCGAGGTAGGGTGCTGCACCAAGCTGACCTTCAGATCAAGTAGCAGCTCTATGAGTTATCCTAGAGAGCAAGCATATTGATGTTCTGGAGGAGATCTTGATGAATTAGTGGTTCATTGAGATGAGGCTCCTTCACCGCATCATTGGATATGATAGTCTTTCCAAAGACTGATAGATTCAACTCTATTTCGAAGAGAGATGTGATTGTGATGTACCACGTGATTCAAGGTATCCCCCTAAATCTTTTGGCCCTCATGTTCTAGTATATGCTAGAGGAGCCAACAAGATGAAGGCATGTCTTTCGTATGGTATGGAACTTTGATTTTCAGAGAGTATGGTGTGGCTTTTGAGAGGGAAACCATTCGAGGTCTAATGCACTTTAACATTTACGTCAAATGGTCCCTTCATCATATGAGATACCATAAGTTGGCGATAGATGGGTTCAAAGGAACTTAGGATAGGAGAGACTGAGAGATGGAGATGAGACTGGGCTCAATAGAGCATAGTTGGATTCAGAGCCTGATTCTCTACCACCAGCAATGGAACCATATACACCTTCTGCAGCAGCACCACCAGCTTCTACACCCCCAATGACATCCATCATAGCACCTCAGTCGACTTAGCTCTCCACCATGCAATTGCATAATGATTAGATAAGAAAGATTGCTGAGTTGGTACTGGATGGTTTGAGGTCAGATAGAGAGCACACAATGGCACCTTAGGCAAACCTATAACAGATTTCCTCCTTAGTGCAAATTAATCTACGAAGATTGAGGAGCAAGATGGTGAGCTTGTCTGAGAGGATATCATCTCTAGAGCAGCAAGCTAGACTAGACGATCATAAAGATATATCAAGATTAGTTCGGAGGCTGCTCATCTCAGGAGGATTGAGACTAGAGTAGCTCAGATCTAGTCTGAGGTCAAGCAGCTTGGAGCTCCACAGCGATCATGGATTTTCTCTCTCTTGATCTCTATGGACCGTCTGGTAGCATAGCTAGAGAGCATCACACTTGAAGCTATCACAACAGCTCCCATTGAAGGTCATGGTCAACAAGACTCACCAGCTAGATCTTCTTTATAGCAGAGCTAGCCGACCCCTCATACTCACCTTTCCAAAACTCTCAGATACCCCAGCCCACTCCTAGACCATTGTTTAGGATGTACGCTAGGTCTGATAGAGATTTTCCCATCTGTGCACTTAGGCCCTCTAGTTGGATCCAAAGTAGGAGAGGTGGAGCCTCATCATCTAGGGCTAGCTCTCCTTTGACTATTGACCTTCCCTTTTATGAGGATTAGGTTTAGGGTTTGCTATTTTTCTTTGGATGCTCACTATCTTATCTTGGTTTAGTATATGTTTGTATCTTTGTTGATATTTTTATATTATATCATGATGTACTATAGTGAATCTTTTTTGTAAATGGTACATTTATTTTGTCTGATACTTTTGTAAAGACACATTTTATGAAATGAAAGATACTTTTCAATTATCTCGTGTTCTATTGAATATTTGTACTGTATCTTTTTATTGATGATAAAAAGGGAAGGATTTGGTAGAATGAGAAGCAAATAATTGATACATAAGAAGAATTAATAATTAAAGAAATCATTTAAATAAAGGTAATTTGTTCTGATTTTGAATTTTATTTCAGTTGCTCTGATGACTTGTATATATATATATATTATATTTGCTCTGATGCCCTAAATACATATAATAATGGCTCTAATATGTTGAATGTTAGATATCTTGAATGCACTTTTTGTAGGAACCAGATCTAGGGTTTCAGGGTTAGATCTTGAAACTTTTTCAAGATCATACAGCGGAAGACTAAAATAAATCAAAATTTATTTTCTAAAATTAGAAAATCCTTAGATCTAAGATCCTATTACATGATTATTACATAGCACTAAATCAAAAATTAAAATATATAAATATAGCATGAACTACATGTTGATCATATCAACATGTTTCTATACTACATCTAATGTATGTATTAAACAATAGATCAGATCTATTACCTTGCAAGTTAGACGCTCTAACTTCGCTGATCCGGGCTTAAGGATGATGTTGCAAGCCGCACACGAGTCCGACCTCTAGGAGTCGTCCACACGAGCCCACGAATCTCGATCAAAAGTCCTGCTTCAGGAAATCAGCACAGTATGCTAGTACTGCGCTGATCCTTCTTTGATGGTTGATCAGGTGCCTCCTTCTTCTTGATTTGGACTCTTCCAAAGATGGAAAATAGAAGGAGGAGTTTCAGATTTGAGACGCTCTCAGGAAACTCAAGATGGAGGGAGGATAGATATGAAAACAAAAACCCTAGAAGAAGACCCTCTTCTTCTTCACATTTTTCTCTCTAGACACCCAAACTTGCATCTTTTATATCTCCATGACCCAAAGGTATTTCTCTCTGATTTTTGGATGACACAAAGGAATCTCAAATATCTGACTTCTCCTAAAATTTCATGAAGAAACTCATCTTATATAGAGAGATATGATAGAGTCCTTGTCTAGGTCAAACACCTAGTCAAGGCTTATCCAAACATGGCAAGTTAAGGGACGCCCAACTCTTGAGCACCTCCTTCATATTTTCATGCATGGATCACCAGAAAAGGGTGCAAATGTATACCCTAAAAGCTATAAAAATTCTAAAAAAAATTTGGATAAATTCGGTACAAAATTGAAAGAGTTTTGGATTTCTAAAACTCTATCTCATAGAATTCGAAATCCAAACTTATTCCTTTTAGATTTGATCCAAACCACCTTCCATGTAAGAAAGAAGAGAGGAGACCTTTTGTGAACGTGAGAGAGATCTGGGAGAGGGCTTTTGTCGCACAAAATAAGTGGAGATTGGCGTTGAATAAGAGAGAGGGCGTGGAGAAGGCTTATGTGGCGCAAGGTGGAATCCTAGTCTTACTAGGATTTTGTCTTATGACTTGTTTTAATTTGGTTTCCCAAACCAAATCAAATCAAAATTAGATCAACCCAATTAAAATAGGTCTTAATCCAATTAAGAATCTAATTTAATTAGATTAAATTAGATTTAAATCTGATTTAATTTTCTAATCAAATTAGAAATTAGATTGACCCAAGTCCTAGTTGAACTAGGACTAGTTTTTCCTTGCACTTGGCTTATCCAATAAACCAATTGGACTTGATCCAATCAAGCCCAAACCAAATCTAATTAAATAATATTTAATTAGACTTAATCTTAGTCCATTGGCTTAATTAAATTAAACCAATCAGCAATCGAATTGCTAATAGATCCTCCTGCAACACTTGCACTGGGTTAAATGTCAATCGTATTGATCATTTAACCCTAGAACGATTCTTAATCGTTGATCAACCATCTGATCGGATCATGAACTCTAATGTGTGTGACCTCATAGGTCCGAACCTAAGCCGGTAGCATAGGAACAAATTTCTATACCAATCGAAGTGACCATCTAGCAATGGTACCAGACGACCGGATAGGTCGAATGTGTAGAACAACATCCTTAGAACCCATGCGGATATAGTTTTCATATAATTCATCCCCTTGACCAAAATGATCATAGGACACCCCAGAGTTCAACTGTCAACTCTTATCAGGTTGTCCACATTGTATTTCAAAATATCAAATCCATCTAATGGATTACCCTGGCCAAGGTTTTACTAAATTGAAATACAGCGACTCATTCTTCTCCAACTCTTGGAGTGGTCAATCCCATCTCGATCACACTCTGACTTCGCAAGTACTTGACTGTGCCCAGAAGCCTTCCGTCCTTGAATTAGAAATTCAGTTAGTCCAGTACCAAAGCACAGTGAGTTTCTTGCAAGTCACTGAGGCGATCTCAAGTCTAAGGGACACTTATACCTATATCCCATCAGAGACATTCTCGACAGTAGAATACTCTGGAGTTGGTCACGTTCAATGATGATGTACCCTTATATCTCACCTGTGTACCATACCAATATCTCCACACTCTTTGGTTAAGAGGATAACCAACCCATATGGCCTACAGCGACCTATGCTCGATAGAAGCTGTCATCCTTATTAACAGCCTATCATTTGATCGTGAACAGTTTTAAGGACTAATCGATAAATCCTCTCTTTATCGAACTTAAATAGTCCTAAGGACTTCATCATAACAACGGAGTTCATTAGAAGATGAAATCTTATGATGAAAATATCAAATATATTTTATTTATTAACAAATCAATTACAATACTTGGTTGCTCAACCGTTAACAGCTTGACGATTGGCTTTTTGGGACACATTTTCCAACAACTCCCACTTGTCCTAAAGCCACTCGGCACAGTATCTAATACCCATCTTCGACTTGTGGTTGTCGAACTCCTTTATTGCCAGGGCTTTAGTGAAGGGGTCGGCCAGGTTCTCCTTTTCGTCGATCTTCTGAAGGTCGACGTCACCTCGATCCACGATCTCTCAGACCAGGTGGAAGTGGTGCAAGATGTGCTTCGTTCGCTGATGTGCTTTGGGTTCCTTCACCTGAGCTATGGCACCAGTGCTGTCGCAGTAGAGCAGGACTGGACCATCGAGGGAGGGTGCTACTCTGAGCTTGATGATGAATTTCTTTAGCCACACAGCTTCCTTCGTGGCATCCGATGCTGCGATGTACTCTGCTTCACAAACAGAGTCTGCCACAGTATGCTACTTGGAACTCTTCCAGCAGATGGCTCCACCATTCAGAGTAAAGATATAACCCGACATGCTCCTGCTGTCATCATGGTCAGATTGGAAGCTGGAGTCTGTGAACCCCACAAGTTTCAGATCTGACTCGCCATAAACCAACCATTGGTCCTTAGTATTTCTCAAATACTTAAGGATGGCTTTAACCACTTTTCAGTGATTTTCTCCAGGATCAGATTGGTATCTACTCACTACTCCTAGTGAGTATGCCACATCTGGTCTTGTACATGTCATGGCGTACATGATAGATCCCACGGCTGAAGCTATTGGGACTCTACTCATACGCTCTCTCTCTTCAGGAGTTGTCGGACAATCCTTCTTAGAGAGAGAAATTTCTTGGCCTATCGGTAGATAGCCCTTCTTGAAATTTTCCATGCTGAACCTCTTCAGCACAGTATCTATGTACATGGACTGGGATAATCCAAGCATCCTTTTAGATCTATCCCTATAGATCTTCATCCCTAGGATGTAGGATGCTTCACCCAAGTCCTTCATGGAGAACTGTGATGACAACCAAACTTTTATTTTCTGTAGTACGGGGATGTCATTCCCGATTAAGAGAATGTCATCTACGTACAAGACAAGGAATACCACAACTGGACCATTTGCCCATTTATAGATGCAGGGCTCTTCTTCATTCTCAATGAAGCCATACGTTTTGATCACCTTATCAAAATGCATGTTCCAACTCCGAGAAGCTTGCTTCAATCCATAAATGGATCTCTGAAGCTTGCACACCTTGGACTCATCTGTGGATGTAAACCCCTCAGATTGTATCATATACACCTCTTCGGTCAGCTCTCCATTCAGGAAGGCTGTCTTTACATCCATCTACCAGATCTCATAATCCAGATGGGCAGCTATTGCAAGCATTATCCGAATAGATTTGAGCATTGCCACAGGGAAAAATATCTCGTCATAGTCAATACCATAACGTTGACGATACCCCTTAGCTACCAGATGGATTTTATAGGTCTCCACCTTTTCGTTCGCGCCCCTCTTTCTTTTGAAGACCCATTTACACCCAATGGGTTTAACCCCTTCAGGTGGGTCAACCAATGTCCATACATCGTTGACCTTCATGGACTCCATTTCGGATTTCATGGCTTCAAGCCATTTCTCGGAATCAGATCTCTGCATTGCATCCATATAGGTGATCAGATCCTCATTATTCTCATCAAGTTCGATGGGATCACCGTCCCGGACCAAGAAACTGTAGTATCTGTCCGGTTGATGCGGTACTCTACCAGATCTCCTTAATGGTGCAGGTACATTGGGCTCCGAATATGATCTAATCATATTAGACTCAGGTTCAGCTATTGGTGTCGGTCCTTTTACCTATTGAACTTCATCAAGTTCAATCTTAGAGGCAATGGTTCCTTCACCAAGGAACTTCTTTTCTAAAAAGATTGCCTTAAGGCTGACGAACACCTTTTGTTCATCAGCATGGTAGAAAAAAATATCCTTTTATCTCTTTGGGGTACCCTATGAATGAGCATTTGTCAGACCTAGGTCCAAGTTTGTCTGTGACTAATCGTTTGACATAGGCCGGGCACCCTCAGACCCTAAGGTGTGAAAGTGCTGGCTTACGTCCCGTCCATATCTCATATGGAGTCTTAATTACAGACTTACTTGGAACCCTATTTAACAGATAACAGGCCAATTCGAGTGCATATCCCCAGAAGGATATCGGCAAGCTAGCAAAACGCATCATGGATCGGACCATGTCTAACAGAGTCCGATTCCTCCTTTCAGACACACCATTATGCTGTGGTGTTCCTGGAGGAGTCCATTGGGAGAGAATCCTATTCTCTCCTAGATATGTGAGAAATTTACTAGAAAGGTATTCTCCTCCTCGATCAAATCGAAGAGTTTTAACACTCTTCCCAGTTTATTTTTCTACTTCACTTTAGAACCATTTGAACATTTCAAATGAATCCGACTTATGTTTCATTAGATAGACATATCCATATCGGGATAGGTCATCCGTGAAAGTTATGAAGTAGAAATATCCACCTCTAGCACTGGTGCTCATGGGTCCGCATACATCAGTATGTATTAGGCCCAAGAGCTCAGTAGCTCTCTAACCTTTTTCAGTAAAAGATGACTTGATCATTTTACCAAGAAGACAGGACTCACAGGTTGGAAGTGATTCACAATCACTGACTTCGAGGATTCCCTCTTGAGTCAACCTGTTTAATCTGTTCTTGTTTATATGACCTAGCCTACAGTGCCATAAGTAGATATCTGACACACTATCTAATCTAGGGTGCTTACTAGTTGAATAGACTCTTATCAGGCTTGATCTTTTTGGTCTGGCTCTGCACTGATGTCCCAGCCTGAACTTGCACCTTCTTCACTTTCTTCTTCTTGCTTTCTCAAAGGATCGAGAACCAGAAGACGAACCTCCCACTGAGTTCACCAACTCCTTGAGGAGTTGGTGATCCTTCTCAAAGTTCTGAAGTAACCCCAGTAATCAGTGGTAGTTTACTTCAGGCTTTGTCATTTTATAATGAGTGAGGAATGGGAGATAAGACTTGGGCAGCGAGTTCAGTATTGCAATTTTCCCAAGCTGCTCATGCAAGGAAAAGCCGAGCTTGCTCAATCTTTCCATCAGCTCGATCATGTACAATATATGATCAGTGATAGAGGCACCATCCCATATTTTGGCATTGAAGATGGCACAACGAGTCTTGTACCTCTCTACGTCATCGGGTGTGCTAAAGGCATCCTCCAACACTTGAAGCATGTCCTTTGGCTGAGTCATCTCGAATCTGCGACTGAACTCGTCGCTCATGGTAGCCAGCATGATACAGCGCACCGTGGTCCGATCACTGAGCCACTTCTGGTAAGTGTCTCTGACTGTTCCACATGCATTGACAGCTGACTCCTCAGGTGTAGGATCTATTATCACATATAGGATCCATTCATGCTCTAGGACTATCTTCAACTTTCGGTACCAGCTACCGAAGTTGGGTCCCACCAACTTATCATTGTCCAACAATGATCGGAGCGATAGGGAAGTGGCCATATTTGCACAAAGGAGAACCATAACCTAATTAGTAATTGATTTATTAAACCTAAAGATTTGGACTTTAATCAAAAGGTTTCTCCCACTATTTTATTCGAATTGGTAGCCTCTACCTCCAACTCGAGGAATTACCCTAATTCCTTAGTGGATACTAGAATCCACTTAGACTGCACACAAGCCCAACTTTGGTTGGTCAACCCATGTACATCTAAAGGTAGGTTCATAATCAATTATTTTTCTAAATAATTTCTAGTAATTTTAATTTTGCCCCAGAAACCTAATCAATAGGCTTTGGCCTCCACTGTAAGGATCCGATTAGGTCCAACCATTAACATGATCATACTTGGTGTATCTAACCAACGAATGATTAAGTCCAACTTTGGTTGGCTCACCTAACCACCATTAGAGAGACACTTCCAAGTCATCATATGATGAGTGATAATTCCATTAGTCAACAAGCACCAGGCCTTTGGGTCTGCAATGATTATTGAGTTAATGGACTCATTATCAAACACCTTAATGGGAGGCTATGACTCAGTTATCTCCATAACTTTATCATTTTAAGGACCTAATAATTTTAGAGGATTTAAATAATTTAGAGGATGAGGTCAGATGAACCAGCTTATCATGATCCTCCCACTGGCTTCACCAAGTCAGCTTAAAGGAGACCATTAAAAGGGCTGGTCTAGGAGCACCTAAATTAGTCACACTGATTTACCTAGCTGACATGGGTCAGCTCGAATAGTCAAGTGATCCGATCAAAATATAATTTCACCAAGAGGCCAAGTAAGTTCGATCAGTGGGAGGGTCTGCCAAAGCTTGCCTTAGACACCATCAGAAATGGCCAGGTAAGCGGGCTCCCAATTAAAAACCATCGGTCTGGTTTACCTTAGACACCAACTGGTTTAATTAGTTTCGATTAGATCAACCTAACAGTTCGTGCTAGACTGCTTAGCCAAGAATCAAGTCCATTTGGTTCTCGTTAAAGACATGGACTTGACCAACTACAACTATTGTAATTGATCTAGAGAATCCTTGACCTAATCTAAGACAACAATTGATTAGATTTAGTCAATTCTCTAATTAAGTCCATCTTTTATCTAACCATAGGTCTAACCCAATTAATGAACCTAATTCCCACTAACCCATTAACCCAATATGTTATGATTTGTGTCTTAGGTTCTTCAATTCACAACCCTAGAACCTAATCAAACAACTTCTTAATTCTTAATTAAGTTTTGGACTGAGGGTTGGGTTCGGCTTTTCAAAAAATAATTTTTATATTTGTAAAATAATTTTATAATATGATTCTACCAACCATATTGCATGTTTGATTCATAATCAAGATACAAGTGAAATAAACATGAAACTACTTTAGATCTAATCTAAACAGGTTCATGTAATTGAAACAGTTTCAACTTTAAACAATTTCTTTACACAAAAATTATTAACAAAGAGATTTTATTTCAGATCTAAACATCTTTTAAATCTAATAAATCATAAATTTAATCTATATCATATCTAACAAATTTATGATTAAAGATAGATCTACACAAACTAGGACAACCTTTGCACTGTAAGGGGTAAACCTTACAGCAGGACAACCTTGCAGTTTGTGATTGATCTAAAATTTTAATTTCAGATTTAATAATAAGATTATAAATTAGATCTAATCTAAAAAATAATCTAAGTATGTATAAATAATCATGTAATAAAGAACCTAGGCTCTGATACCAATTGTAGGAACCAGATCTAGGGTTTCAGGGTTAGATCTTGAAACTTTTTCAAGATCATACAGTGGAAGACTAAAATAAATCAAAATTTATTTTTTAAAATTAGAAAATTCTTAGATCTAAGATCCTATTACATGATTATTACATAGCATTAAATCAGAAATTAAAATATATAAATATAGCATGAACTACATGTTGATCATATCAACATGTTTCTATACTACATCTAATGTATGTATTAAATAATAGATCAGATCTATTACCTTGCAAGTTACATGCTCTAACCTCGCTGATCCGGGCTTAAGGATGATGTTGCAAGCCACACACGTGTCCGGCCTCTAGGAGTCATCCACACAAGCCCACGAATCTCGATCAGAAGTCCTGCTTCAGGAAATCAGCACAGTATGCTAGTACTGCGCTGATCCTTCTTTGATGGTTGATCAGGTGCCTCCTTCTTCTTGATTTGGACTCTTCCAAAGATGGAAAGTAGGAGGAGTTTCAGATCTGAGATGCTCTCAGAAAACTCAAGATGGAGGGAGGATAGATATGAAAACAAAAACCCTAGAAGAAGACCCTCTTCTTCTTCACATTTTTCTCTCTAGACACCCAAACTTACATCTTTTATATCTCCATGATCCAAAGGTATTTCTCTCTAATTTTTAGATGGAACAAAGGTCTCTCAAATCTCTAACTTCTTCTAAAATTTTATGAAGAAACTCATCTTATATAGAGAGATATGATAGAGTCCTTGTCTAGGTCAAACACCTAGTCAAGGCTTATCCAAACATGGCAAGTTAAGGGACACCCAACTCTTGAGCACCTCCTTCATATTTTCATGCATAGATCACCAGAAAAGGGTGCACAATGTATACCCTAAAAGCAACAAAAATTCTAAAAAAATTTTGGATAAATTCGGTGTAAAATTGAAAGAGTTTTGGATTTCTAAAACTCTATCTCATAGAATTCGAAATCCAAACTTATTCCTTTTAGATTTGATCCAAACCACCTTCCATGTAAGAAAGAAGAGAGGAGACCTTTTGTGAATGTGGGAGAGATCTGGGAGAGGACTTTTGTCGCACAAAATAAGTGGAGATTGGCGTTGAATAAGAGAGAGGGCGTGGAGAAGGCTTATGTGGCGCAAGGTGGAATCCTAGTCTTACTAGGATTCTGTCTTATGACTTGTTTTAATTTGGTTTCCCAAACCAAATCAAATCAAAATTAGATCAACCTAATTAAAATAGGTCTTAACCTAATTAATAATCTAATTTAATTAGATTAAATTATATTTAAATCTGATTTAATTTTCTAATCAAATTAGAAATTAGATTGACCCAAGTCCTAGTTGAACTAGGACTAGTTTTTCCTTGCACTTGGCTTATCCAATAAACCAATTGGACTTGATCCAATCAAGTCCAAACCAAATCTAATTAAATTATATTTAATTAGACTTAATCTCAGCCCATTGGCTTAATCAAATTAAGCCAATCAGCAATCGAATTGCTAATAGATCCTCCTGCAACACTTGCACTGGGTTAAATGTCAATCGTATTGATCATTTAACCCTAGAACGATTCTTAATCATTGATCAACCATCTGATCGGATCATGATCTCAAATGTGTGTGACCTCATAGGTCCGAACCTAAGCCGGTAGCATCGGAACAAATTGCTATACCAATCGAAGTGATCATCTAGCAATGGTACCAGACGACCGGATAGGTCGAATGTGTAGAACAACATCCTTAGAACCCATGCGGATATAGTTTTCATATAATTCATCCCCTTAACCAAAATGATCATAGGACACCCCAGAGTTCAACTGTCAACTCTGATCAGGTTGTCCACATTGTATTTCAAAATATCAAATCCATCTAATGGATTACCCTGGCCAAGGTTTTGCTAAATTAAAATACAGTGACTCATTCTTCTCCAACTCTTGGAGTGGTCAATCCCATCTCGATCACACTCTGACTTTGCAAGTACTTGACTGTGCCCAGAAGCCTTCCGTCCTTGAATTAGAAATTCAGTTAGTCCAGTACCAAAGCACAGTGAGTTGCTTGCAAGTCATTGAGGCGATCTCAAGTCTAAGGGACACTTATACCTATATCCCATCAGAGATATTCTCGACAGCAGAATGCTCTGGAGTTGGTCACGTTCAATGATGATGTACCCTTACATCTCACCTGTGTGCCATACCAGTGTCTCCACACTCTTTGGTTAAAAGGACAACCAACCCATATGGCCTACAGCGACCTATGCTCGATAGAAGCTGTCGTCCTTATTAACAGTCTATCATTTGGTCATGAACAGTTTTAAGGACTAATCGATAAATCTTCTCTTTATCGAACTTAAATAGTCCTAAGGAGTTCATCATAACAACGGAGTTCATTAGAAGATGAAAGCTTATGATGAAAATGCCAAATATATTTTATTTATTAACAAATCAATTACAATACTTGGTTGCTCAACTGTTAACAGCTTGACGATTGGCTTTTTGGGACACATTTTCCAACACTTTTAGGCACTAATTCTTCAGTTATGAAATGATACATTATCATCTTTTCAAGCTCTGATACATTTCGTTCTAATTTGCTCTGATACACTTACTTTTAGCTCTAATACACATCATCATTTAGCTTTATTTTCACTCAGACATATAATGCTTCAATTCCTTTTTTTGTTCTAATATTTAGCTAGCTCAGCTCATCATATTCTGATACACAAGCTATCTTGTTACATTTGCTTTTTGCTTTGATACTTAACTCTCTTATATGATTGAATTGCAAACCATTTATATCAGCACAAATTCAAGTCACAAAGAAATTTTATTATACATGCTTTACATCCAAAGTAAATCACTCTTAAGATATGTGGAAACCTTCTCCAATATGTCTACATTAGTGTCATTGTTTGATTATACTCAAATTTTTGTCATCATCAAAAAGAGGGAGCTTGTTGACTCAAGGATTGATTTTGATGAATATAAAATATTTGAGTATGTATCTTGATAATAATGAATTGTTGAAGTTCATATTAAGAATATTTTAGGAAGCTAAAGTCACTCTTAAAAAGTCTCTTATGAATGTCAAATTAAGAAGCTAAAGAAAGTAGATTGAAGAAACCACATCATAAAAAATCAAGTGAAAAAAGTTAAGAGCCGACTCCAAGCTTCAAAGAGTTGACTCTAGCATACAAATGCTAAGTGGTATAGTTTTCCAGTCATCTCTTTCAGGTAGATTAAGAATTGGATTTTTTAGTCTAAGCTCGAGTAGACCGCTACTTGGTCTAGAGTCGATGCATGAATATCTTTGAGCCAACTCCTAATGGACAAGTCAATTCTCTCATGAGAGAGGTACATTTCACAGACTTGACATCGAGTTGACTTCTAGTTCTATCGAGTTGACTCATAGCTATCTCAAGTCGACCCCTACTTGACTCAAGTTGATCCCTATTTGATTCGAGTTGACTCAATTACGATTGATAGCTCTAATGGCTAGTTCTACAGAGCTCTAGAAGTATGTAGAATGGATCTAATGGCTAGTTTTTGGTCTCTAATAGCTAAAAATAATTTTTTAAATATTTTAAGAGATTTTAAAAGCTACCAAATAAATAGAAGAGCCAAAAATTAATCCAAGAATATTAAGTGAGCATTAAAAAAAGTTACAACCTTCCAACCATCAAATTCTTGAAGCATTCAAGTAGTTTTCAGAGAAAGAAGAGTGTATTAATTATCAAGCTTTCTGACACAATATTCAAGAGCTTCATCAATTTTTCTTTTGCTCTTTTAGGAGCTTTTTATTATGCTATTCATTATATTCAAATTTTTTATTATAAATAAGTTATAATTGGGATTGAAATTTGGGGATAGACCCATCCAGGCCTTGAATTGGAGTGTGCTTATTGTTTGAGCTTGGGATTGGCTTAAAGATATGATTTTGATTGATTTTTACTATAAAAAAATCAATTAGATTTTGATTGTGAGCCTATAAAAATAATCAAACTATAATCTAAGGAAAGATTAGAGTGAAATTCTCAAAGATGGCTTGGAAAGTGAACGTAAATGTTGAGTTTGGCATGGAACCACTATAAAAAATTTGTGTTTGATTGTGGCTTGCCTATTTTCTTCTTTGTTTATTGTTTGCATCTTCATACTTTTGTTTATAGTATAGCTTTCACTCACATTATCTCACTTAGTTTAAATATTATGCATAGCAAGTTTTAAATTTTTGAAAATCCAATTCATCTTCCCTTTTGGATTTTCTATCTAGGCAACAAAGTCTCGATGAAGACATACTATTGATAGTTTAGGATGAAGAGTTATTTTTCATCGAACTTTAGGTGGCCTCTACCAAACATGGTAGTAGGGATTGGATATTAGGGCATGGCTTCTTATCCTCTACTACAAGGAATATTTCCTCATGCATCGGTACATGCTAAGAAGGACCAGATCGGGATGACCTATTCATCTCATTTACAGATGACCTAAAAATGCAATCTCACTAGCTCATGATACTCGACCATAGTTATGCCCAAAATTGATGTCCGATCATTAAGACATGGATATGGCACCCGAAATAACAAGACGATAGCTCACCCTAACCATGTGTTCAACATGGGTTGCAATCACCGCTCACATGATTTCCTTGGAGATGGCTGCCTCTCATCATGAAAATGGCATTCAATCTCCCTCTATAAATAAGGGGAGGCAAGGGACCCCAAGTAAGCTACTCGAGCCTCTCGAAGCCCTCCTCACTCTCGTACCCTCCCATCTTCTCTTTCATTATTCTCTAATCTCCAGCTGACTTGAGCATCAGAGAATCACCACTAAAAAAACTTCGGGCAAGAGAATTCTTTTTTAGGTCCAACCTCTTGTCTGAGCCTCAACTTTGCTATCCTCGACTTTAGCAACCTCACCCTTAGCCCAGGGATCAATAGCAATAAATTGGTGCTAAATGAAGGGTTTATCCCATTTCGAAAGAGAGAAGTTGAGTACATCATCACCATGAGATCATCCAAGGAGGCATCCAATGCTTTATATCACTCCAATGCTCCCTCCCCATGATCAACTGAAGCCCCACCTCCACTACCTTAGCTTGCACCAATGATGACCCCCAAATAATTTTACCTACTCATCCAACAAGTGCAAACTTGACCACAATAGTCCAAGAGATGCAATAGGTTGCCATGCCTCAACTGCCACTTAAGGTCCACACCAAGCTCCAGCTCTACCCTGAGGTCATTAGTCTCTCCCTCGTAATCCTGCATAAGCACACCCAAGTTGGCACAGCTAGCCTAAGAGTCCCAAATGTGGTCATCAAAAATGCTCCCCAACTCCATAATTGGGCAAGGACTCCACCCTGAGGCATTCTTTGCCTTGATATTCAGAGCATCATTCAGCCCATGATGCTGACATCAATCGAAAGTTGTAGGAGATGCACAAGCAAATCAAAGTTCTTCAAGGCGAACCTCCATCTTAGTATTGTGAGAGCGACTTTAACAAAAATCCACTATTCGACAGGAAGATTATGGATGAATGATCTTGCCTTGATTTTAAAATGTCTTAGTTAGAGTCTTATGATGGGACACTGACCCCATCAATCATATGGAGAGCTTCAAAGCTCTTGTGTTCCTCCATGGCACAAATGATGGCATTTCTCTACTGAGCTTTGCCCTCCACTCTTCAGAAAGTGGCCCGATGCCAATACTTTAATCTTCAGTCATCTCAATCCATTCCTTGGAGTAGCTTAGCCAGATGTTTGTGGTGTATTTCATCAGAGCAAAAGGCAGCAGCACGACTCAGGCTCTGTCATCAATATCAAGAAAAGAGAGAGAGAGTCCCTCAGGGACTACATGAGCTCCTTCAATGTGGCCACCTTAGAGATTTGCAACCTAGATTAGTCGATCGCTATGTCTACCCTAAAATGGGGGCTCTAAAAATGTTAGGTCCTCTTTTCCTTAGAGAAGAGGTATCCAAAAGACTTTGCCGAGATGCTGCCTCATGTGGAGAGATATATGAATGTCTAGGAGGCAATGGCCTCTCATGGAGAATCACCCAAGAGGAAGCTCAAGGAGAAAGAAAGAAACAAGACAAGAAACTTGACTTGAGGTGCAACAACTATGGAAGAGGAAGGAGTATGCCCTGATATAGAACTCCACCTCATGATCACCAATCTCAAACTTCACCCTAGAGGTCTATGAGGTACACCCCCTCAATGCACCTCACACCCAGATCCTAATGGAAATTCAAGGCAAAGGATATCTATTGCAATTGAAATGCAAGCACTAACCAACAAGCAGGATCCAAGAAAGTACTATCAATTCAACCATGACCATAGCCATGACATCAAAAGTACATATAACTCAGAGATGAGATTGAGACACTCATCCAGTGTAGGGGGCTCAAATGATATATCAACAAATGGTGAGATTAGGGTGAAGCTCAAACTGAATGACAATAGTTCGAGGAGAACTAGGACAATTGACTTCTGGGTGGCACCATAAATGCCATCTCTGAGGGATAGTTTGGCAACTCATCTAGAGCCCTCAGACAAGAAGAGAAGGATGTAGTAATGAAGAAGTAGAAGCTCAGACATGTCATTACCCTTTCTGCTGCAGACTTACAGGGAACTCAGCCCCCCCATAATGATGTGGTTGTTGTATCTTTGACCATTGTGAATAATGATGTACACCACATCATAGTAAATAATAGAAGCACTGTGGATGTATTATTTTATGATACTTTTCTAGAATAAGATTATCCTCTGATTGATTGAGAAGATTTGACTCATCCCTCATCAACTTTTCTGGAGATGTTGTCCCAACCGAAGGGGTTATAGATCTACCAATTATAATAGGTCAATAACCATGTCAATTGACCGTGCTTTTGAACTTCTTGGTAGTCAAGGTCTAATTAAGTTACTATGTGATATTAGATTGGCTAAAATTGAATGCACTCCAAGCTGTGGCATCGATCTACCATCTATTGATGGATGAGATTTCCAACAAGAAATAGAGTTGAGAAGCCTGAGGAAATCAAGCTCTGGTCAGACAACACTACATGGCAACTCTTTGGAAAAAAAGCTTATGGAGACCATTCCCATTGATGGGTTGGATGCATTAGATGAGCTAAGGGAGCAACGAGCAAGACCAATCAAGGATCTCATCTTGCTTCCACTCAAAGAGGATGGCACCTCTAATGCTATCTAGATCGACTTGTAGTTAGACATGGTGACCTAACAGCAACTTATCCCTTTCCTCTAATTAGATAGAATGTCTTTGCCTAGTTAGCATTGGATATGCAAGGCATAGGCCATAAGGTGATGGTGCATCGACTAAATATGGACTTGAGGCATGTATCATTTAGGTACAAGAAAAAGAGCTTTGCCCTTAAGCGATAAAAGGTGATTGAGGATAAGATGGATAAGCTCATCCAAGCTAATTTTGTTTAGCAAGCTAATGGAAAGTGGTATATCTGCGTTGACTATACCAATCTTAACAAGACGTGCCCAAAGGATAACTACCCTTTACCTCCGATCGACTAGCTAATGGACACCACATTAGGCCACCAACTTCTCATGCTCATGGATACCTTCTCGGATCATAATCAAATCTAGATGGTGCCTGAGGACAAAAAGAATATCACATTTACCACTGATAATGGTCTTTTTTTTTTATAGGGTCATGCCCTCAGCTTGAAAAATGAGGAGCAATCTATTAAAGACTAGTGAATAAGATCTTTAAGGAGCGGATTAGCAAGAATGTGGAGGTCTACATGGATGACATATTGGTCAAGAGCCTAGAAGCCAACCTCCACATTGCCAACCTTGAGGTCACATCCAGTAAGTTCCTTGATTTTGTTGTCTTATAGAAGGGGATTGAGGCAAACCCGAAAAAGATCCAGGCAATACAAAAGATAACTTTCTCAAGGTCAGTGAAGGAGGCACAATGCATAATGGGATGCATAGCGCACTTAGCAGGTTCATCTCCAAGTTAGTCAAAAGGTGCCTTCTATTCTTCAAAGCCTTGAAGTGAGCGAAATGCTCCAAATGGATTGATGAGTGGATTACCTTCAACAACCTGAAGAGTTACTTCGAATCACCATCACTCCTCAGCAAGCCAGAAATAGGTGAGAAGCCATACTTTGTTGGGATTTTAGTGCCTTAAATTCGATCCACAGAGAAAAACTCAAGATGGAGAAATCCAGCAGACCAAAATAGTAGACCCAGCATGCAGCGTACGATGGTGTGGTGGCCCAAGCCTACAGTGCATAACCTAGCGGGGCCTGTAGCATGCGACCCAACTCTGCAGTGCGTGCGGCCTAGCATGGGCGTGCAGATGCACGTGGCCTTGCGGGTGCACAGACGCTTGGCCCAGGATTCAAATTTCACATGGTCCATGATGGACTGTGAAAGGAGGCACGGTCCTCACGCTCCCCTATGGACCGTCGTGGTCCATGAAGCAAAAATCGCAGTCTATAAGTGTGATTTTGCATGATCGGATTGTGAGGAATGTTTGTGGGCATGATTGAACGATCAGGGATGATTTTTGAGTACTGTTAGAAGCCTGCTTTTGAGCTGAAGTGGGATTTGGACCTATAAAGGTCGCCTGATGGCCTGGAATAGGGTGCAGTGGCTGAGAGCACTCGAGAGGCAGAAACTTGGAGTAGCAGGAAGCATCCAGGGCATCAGAGGATCCTGATACGGCAGGCCTACAAGAGTCTTCTTTGGAATTTCTTTGAGAGCTTTTGTAAGATGTGAGAGGTGAGTCCTTCTTATTGAAAGAGAGAGGTTTATGAGAGTAGAGAGTGTGTAATCTCCTCGTATAATTATTTTCTTTCATAGTGAAGCTTTTCATTCTCCGTGGAGGTAAATCTTAGGTTGATCCACGTATTTAATTGTGTCTCTTTTATTTCTTCTTTCTTTCTGCTGTAATAAGTGGTACCAGATTTTTAACAATTGATATCAGAGCCAGATGGTACTAGAGTGCATGGTTATCTAGGTTATGGTAGTCTTGATCAAGATTGAAGAAGATGGAGAGGTTAGGCTTCAATCAAGATGAAGATCAACTGGTATGATGGAAAGTGTAATTTCTCCATATGGTAAGTGAGGATGAAAGATGTGCTCATCTAATAAGGATTGATCGATGCTCTCTTGTGCGAAGAGAAATCGATTATCATAAAGGTGAAGGATTAGAGGCAGCTCCAGATGCAGGTGGTGAGCACGATCTACTTGTACTTTGCAGATGATGTAGTGATTCATATGCTTGGTGAGGCTTCTTTGACGGCTATGTGAATAAAGCTCGAAGAGATATATATGGCAAAGTCACTCACCAATGCTCTCTTTCTCTGGAAGCAGTTCTATCAGCTACAGATGAGACAAAAATAGAGCATGTAGAAGTGTCAGTAACTTCCAAAAGATCCTCACCAATCTTCTCAGCATTGGTGAGAAGATTGAGGAAAAAACCAGGGTGTTGGTCTTGTTCGCATCACTTTCTCCTTCCTTTGAATCTTGGGTGACTACTCTTTTAGTAGGAAAGAGCACCATCAAGATGGATGAGGTTACTGCGGCATTACTCTAGAATGAGGTTCTCAAGAGGGAGAATCGAGCCTCGAGTTCAGAAAGTGACTTGGCTTTGAGGGTGACTGGAGGTGGTAGTGGAAGAAGATGAGTGGCAAAGGATCGTAGCATGGGCAGTCTAAGTCCAGATCGAGAGACTTAACCAAGATCAGATGTTACTGGTATGATGAGTTGGGGCATTGAATCAAAGATTACCTTCAGCTCAAAGATCGGATGAAGGCTACTATAGTGATGGCAGGTAGTGATACAGAAGAAAGTGATGATATTCTTCTAGTGATAGATGAGGTATCTACTTCTTCCCCTTAGTGGATTTTAGATTCTACTTGTTTGCATCATGTGTATTGTAGAGAGAAGCTGTTTGACTCTCTAGAGAATAGTGAGGGCACTGTTCACTTGTCGGATGGATCGAGCTATGAGATCAAAGGCAGTGGACATATGATGGAGTAGTGAGGAAGTTGGATGAGGTGCGATACATACTTAGCTTCAGGAGTAATCTAATTTCACTGAGCACATTGGATTCAAACTGCTATAGATGGAGAGCTGATGATGGAATCTTGAAGGTCATGCATGACAGTAAGGTTATGATGAAAGAAAGAAAGTATAGAAGATATTACCTCTTAGTAAAAAGCTCAGTGCAAGATAGAGCTTCAGGAGCCAGTGGAAGTCTAGTATGAGATGGAGCTCCAGAAGCAGATAGATCGGGTAAGAGATGAGAGACTCAGAAGGATGATAGATGACATCGTAGAGTGAAGTTTCTATTACCATAAAAGATTACTCCAAGCAGGTCTCATGTCAGATGGATCACAGCATATGACAGAGATGGGATCAAGTGATCTGTCTCAACTCCCATATTTGCTCATCTATGAGCAGTTAGGCATTTGCCCAAAGGCATAGGGGCGAGATCATTTAGAAACTCTCAAAGTTAGGTGGAGGCTGAAAGTCGAGTCAAGATGAAGATTGTTCGGATTTTGGCACCTTGAATCCAGCCCATAGAGAAAAATCCAAGATGGGAAGCCCAACAGATCAGGACAGCAAACCTGGCACATAATGCACGATGGCATGGTGGCCTAGGCTTGTAGCGCATAGCCTAGGATTCAAATTTCATGCAGTCCACAATGGACCGTAGGAGGAGGCACGGTCCATGCACTCTTATGTGGTCTACAAGCATGATTTTGTGTGATCCGGCTACAAGGAATATTTGCGAGTGTGATCAGACTGTTAGGGATGATTTTTAAGGACTGTTGGACACTTGCTTTTGATTTGGAGTGGGATTTGGGCCTATAAAAGTGGCCTGATGGTCTGGAACAGGGTGTAGTGGCTGAGAGCACCCGAGAGGTAGAGACTTGGAGTAGCAGGAACCGTCTAGGGCATTAGAGGATTTTGGTACAGTAGGCCTACGAGAGTCTTTTTTGAGATTTCTTTGAGAGCTTTTGTAAAGGGTGAGAGGTGAATGCTTCTTATTGAAAGAGAGAGATTTATGAGAGTAGAGAGTATGTTATCTCCTTTTATAATTATTTTCTTTCATAGTGAAGCTTTGCATGCCCCATGGAGGTAGGTAATGTAGGAACCAGATCTAGGGTTTCAGGGTTAGATCTTGAAAAGAGGGTTAGATCTTGAAACTTTTTCAAGATCATACAGCGGAAGACTAAAATAAATCAAAATTTATTTTCTAAGATCAGAAAATCCCTAGATCTAAGATCCTATTACATGATTATTACATGGTATTAAATCAGAAATTAAAATATATAAATATAGCATGAACTACATGTTGATCATATCAACATGTTTCTATGCTAGCTACATCTAATGTATGTATTAAATAATAGATCAGATCTATTACCTTGCAAGTTAGACGCTCTAACCTCGCTGATCTGGGCTTAAGGATGATGTTGCAAGCCGCACATGCGTCCGGCCTCTAGGAGTCATCCACACGAGCCCACGAATCTCGATCAGAAGTCCTGCTTCAGGAAATCAGCACAGTATGCTAGTACTGCGCTGATCCTTCTTTGATGGTTGATCAGGTGCCTCCTTCTTCTTGATTTGGACTCTTCCAAAGATGGAAAGTAGAAGGAGGAGTTTCAGATCTGAGACACTCTCAGAAAACTCAAGATGGAAGGAGGAAAGATATGAAAATAAAAACCCTAGAAGAAGACCCTCTTCTTCTTCACGTTTTTCTCTCTAGACACCCAAACTTGCATCTTTTATATCTCCACGACCCAAAGGTATTTCTATCTGATTTTTGGATGGCAGAAAGGTCTCTCGAAAAGCTATCTCCTCTTAAAATTTCACGAAGAAACTCGTCTTATATAGAGAGATATGATAGAGTCCTTGTCTAGGTCAAACACCTAGTCAAGGCTTATCCAAACATGGCAAGTAAAGGGACGCCCAACTCTTGAGCACCTCCTTCATATTTTTGTGGATGGATCAACAGAAAAGGGTGCAAAATGTAAACCCTAAAATCCACAAAAATTTCAAAACAAATTTGGATAAATTCGGTGCAAAATTGAAAGAGTTTTGGATTTCTAAAACTCTATCTCATAGAATTCGAAATCCAAACTTATTCCTTTTAGATTTGATCCAAACCACCTTCCATGTAAGAAAGAAGAGAAGAGACCTTTTGTGAATGTGAGAGAGATCTGGGAGAGGGCTTTTGTCGCACAAAATAAGTGGAGATTGGCGTTGAATAAGAGAGAGGGCGTGGAGAAGGTTTATGTGGTGCAAGGTGGAATCCTAGTCCTACTAGGATTCTGTCTCATAACTTGTTTTAATTTGGTTTCCCAAACCAAATCAAATCAAAATTAGATCAACCTAATTAAAATAGGTCTTAACCCAATTAAGAACCTAATTTAATCAGATTAAATTAGATTTAAATCTGATTTAATTTTCTAATCAAATTAGAAATTAGATTGACCCAAGTCCTAGTTGAACTAGGACTAGTCTTTCCTTGCACTTGGCTTATCCAATAAACCAATTGGACTTGATCCAATCAAGCCCAAACCAAATCTAATTAAATCATATTTAATTATACTTAATCTCAGCCCATTGGCTTAATCAAATTAAGCCAATTAGCAATCAAATTGCTAATCGATCCTCCTGCAACACTTGCACTGGGTTAAATGTCAATCGTATTGATTATTTAACCCTATAATGATTCTTAATCGTTGATCAACCATCCGATCGGATCATGAACTCTAATGTGTGTGACCTCATAGGTCCGAACCTAATCCGGTAGCATAGAAACAAATTTCTATACCAATCGAAGTGACCATCTAGCAATGGTACCCGACGTCCGGATAGGTCGAATGTGTAGAACAACATCCTTAGAACCCATGCGGATATAGTTTTCATATAATTCATCCCCTTGACCAAAATGATCATAGGACACCCCAGAGCTCAACTGTCAACTCTGATCAGGTTATCCACATTGTATTTCAAAATATCAAATCCATCTGATGGATTACCCTGGCCAAGGTTTTGCTAAATTGAAATACAGCGACTCATTCTTCTCCAACTCTTGGAGTGGTCAATCCCATCTCGATCACACTCTGACTTCGCAAGTACTTGACTGTGCCCAGAAGCCTTCCGTCCCTGAATTAGAAATTCAGTTAGTCCAGTACCAAAGCACAGTGAGTTGCTTGCAAGTCACTGAGGTGATCTCAAGTCTAAGGGACACTTATACCTATATCCCATCAGAGACATTCTCGACAGCAGAATGCTCTGGAGTTGGTCACGTTCAATGACGATGTACCCTTACATCTCACCTGTATGCCATACCAGTGTCTCCACACTCCTTGGTTAAGAGGACAACCAACCCATATGGCCTACAGCGACCTATGCTCGATAGAAGCTGTCGTCCTTATTAACAGCCTATCATTTGGTTGTGAACAGTTTTAAGGACTAATCGATAAATCCTCTCTTTATCGAACTTAAATAGTCCTAAGAACTTCATCATAACAACGGAGTTCATTAGAAGATGAAAGCTTATGATGAAAATGCCAAATATATTTTATTTATTAACAAATCAATTACAATACTTGGTTGCTCAACCGTCAACAGCTTGACGATTGGCTTTTTGGGACACATTTCCCAACAACTCCCACTTGTCCTAAAGCCACTCGACACAGTATCTAATACCCATCTTCGACTTGTGGTTATCGAACTCCTTTATTGCCAGGGCTCTAGTGAAGGGGTCGGCTAGGTTCTCCTTTCAGTCGATCTTCTGAAGATCGATGTCACCTCGATCCACGATCTCTCGGACCAGGTGGAAGCGGTGCAAGATGTGCTTCATCCGCTGATGTGCTTTGGGTTCCTTCACCTGAGCTATGGCACCGGTACTGTCGCAGTAGAGCAGGACTGGACCATTGAGGGAGGGTGCTACTCCGAGCTCATTGATGAATTTCCTCAGCCACACAGCTTCCTTCGCGGCATCCGATGCTGCGATGTACTCCGCTTCACAAACAGAGTCTGCCACAGTATGCTGCTTGGAACTCTTCCAGCAGATGGCTCCACCATTCAGAGTAAAGATATAACCCGACACGCTCCTGCTGTCATCATGGTCAGATTGGAAGCTGGAGTCTGTGAACCCCACAAGTTTCAGATCTGACTCGCCATAAACCAACCATTGGTCCTTAGTATTTCTCAAATACTTAAGGATGGCTTTAACCACTTTCCAGTGGTTTTCTCCAGGATCAGATTGGTATCTACTCACTACTCCTAGTGAGTATGCCACATCTGGTCTTGTACATGTCATGGCGTACATGATAGATCCCACGGCTGAAGCATATGGGACTCTACTCATACGCTCTCTCTCTTCAGGAGTTATCGGACAATCCTTCTTAGAGAGAGAAATTTCTTGGCCTATCGATAGATAGCCCTTCTTGGAATTCTCCATGCTGAACCTCTTCAGCATAGTATCTATGTACATGGACTGGGATAACCCAAGCATCCTTTTAGATCTATCCCTATAGATCTTCATCCCTAGGATGTAGGATGCTTCACCCAAGTCCTTCATGGAGAACTGTGATGACAACCAAACTTTTATTCCCGGTAGTGCGGGGATGTCATTCCCGATTAAGAGAATGTCATCCACGTACAAGATAAGGAATACCACAACTGGACCATTTGCCCATTTATAGATGCAGGGCTCTTCTCCATTCTTAATGAAGCCATACGTTTTGATCACCTTATCAAAATGCATGTTCCAACTCCGAGAAGCTTGCTTCAATCCATAAATGGATCTCTGAAGCTTGCACACCTTGGACTCATCTGTGGATGTAAACCCTTCAGGTTGTATCATATACACCTCTTCAGTCAGCTCTCCATTCAGAAAAGCTGTCTTTACATCCATCTGCCAGATCTCATAATCCAGATGGGCAGCTATTGCAAGCATTATCCGAATAGATTTGAGTATTGCCATAGGGGAAAATATCTCGTCATAGTCAATACCATAACGTTGACGATACCCCTTGGCAACCAGACGGGCTTTATAGGTCTCCACCTTTCCGTCTGCGCCCCTCTTCCTTTTGAAGACCCATTTACACCCAATGGGTTTAACCCCTTCAGGTGGGTCAACCAATGTCCATACATCGTTGACCTTCATGGACTCCATTTCGGATTTCATGGCTTCAAGCCATTTCTCAGAATCAGGTCTCTGCATAGCATCCATATAGGTGATCGGATCCTCATTATTCTCATCAAGTTCGATGGGATCACCGTCCCGGACCAAGAAACCATAGTATCTGTCCGACTGACGCGGTACTCTACCGGATCGCCTTAATGGTACAGGTATATTGGGCTCCGGATCTGATCTGATCATATCCGACTCAGGTTCAGCTATTGGTGTCGGTCCTTCTACCTGTTGAACTTCATCAAGTTCAACCTTAGAGGCAACGGTTCCTTCACCAAGGAACTCCTTTTCTAAAAAGATTGCCTTAAGGCTGACGAACACCTTTTGTTCATCAGCATTGTAGAAAAAATATCCTTTTGTCTCTTTGGGGTACCCTATGAATGAGCATTTGTCAGATCTAGGTCCAAGTTTGTCTGTGACTAATCGTTTGACATAGGCCGGGCACCCCCAGACTCTAAGGTGTGAAAGTGCTGGCTTACGTCCCGTCCATATCTCATATGGAGTCTTAATTACAGACTTACTTGGAACCCTATTTAATAGATAACAAGCCGATTCGAGTGCATATCCCCAGAAGGATATCGGCAAGCTAGCAACACCCATCATGGATCGGACCATGTCTAACAGAGTCCGATTCCTCCTTTCAGACACACCATTATGCTGTGGTGTTCCTGGAGGAGTCCATTGGGAGAGAATCCCATTCTCTCCTAGATATGTGAGAAATTCACTAGAAAGGTATTCTCCTCCTTGATCAGATCGAAGAGTTTTAATACTCTTCCCAGTTTGTTTTTCTACTTCACTTCGGAATCGTTTGAACATTTCAAATGAATCCGACTTATGTTTCATCAGATAGAGATATCCATATCGGGATAGGTCATCCGTGAAAGTTATGAAGTAGAAATATCCACCTCTTGCACTAGTGCTCATGGGTCCGCATACATCAGTATGTACTAGACCCAAGAGCTCAGTAGCTCTCTCACCTTTTTCAGTAAAAGGTGACTTGGTCATTTTACCAAGAAGACAGGACTCACAGGTTGGAAGTGATTCACAATCACTTACTTCGAGGATTCCCTCTTGAGTCAACCTGTTTATTCTGTTCTTGTTTATATGACCTAGCCTCCAATGCCATAAGTAGATATTTGACACACTATCTAATCTAGGGTGCTTGCCAGTAGAATAGACTCTTATCAGGCTTGATCTTTTTGGTCTGGCTCTGCACAGATGTCCCAGCCTGAACTTGCACCTTCTTGACTTTCTTCTTCTTGTTCTTTTTTCCTTTCTCAAAGGGTCGAGAACCAGAAGATGAACCTCCCACTGAGTTCACTGAGTTCACCGACTCCTTGAGGAGTTGGTGATCCTTCTCAAAGTTCTAAAGCAACCCCATTTATCCATGGTAGTTTACTTCAGGCTTTGTCATTCTATAATGAGTGAGGAATGGGAGACAAGACTTGGGCAGCGAGTTCAGTATTGCATCTTTCCCAAGCTGCTCATGCAAGGGAAAGCCGAGCTTGCTCAATCGTTCCATCAGCTCGATCATGTACAATACATGATCAGTGATAGAGACTCCATCCCGTATTTTGGCGTTGAAGATGGCACAACTAGTCTTGTGCCTCTCTACGTCATCGGGTGTGCCAAAGGTATCCTCCAACACTTGAAGCATGTCCTTTGGCTGAGCCGTCTCAAATCTGCGACTGAACTCGTCGCTCATGATAGCAGCCAGCATGATACAGCGCACCGTGGTCCGGTCACTGAGCCACTTCTGGTAAGTGTCTCTGACTGTTCCACGTGCATTGACAGCTGGCTCCTCAGGTGCAGGATCCATTATCACATATAGGATCCGTTCATGCTCCAGGACTATCTTCAACTTTCGGTACCAGCTACCAAAATTGGGTCCCACCAACTTATCATTGTCCAACAATGATCGGAGCGATAGGGAAGTGGCCATATCTACACAAAAGAAAACCATAACCTAATTAGTAATTGATTCATTAAACCTAAAGATTTGGACTTTAATCAAAAGGTTTCTCCCACTATTTTATTCGAATTGGTAGCCTCTACCTTCAATTCGAGGAATTACCCTAATTCCTTAGCGGGTACTAGAATCCACTTAGACTGCACACAAGCCCAACTTTGGTTGGCCAACCCATGTACATCTAAGGGTAGGTTCATAACCAATTGTTTCTCTAAATAATTTCTAGTAATTTTAATTTTGCCCCAGAAACCTAATCAGTAGGCTTTGGCCTCCACTGTAAGGATCCGGTTAGGTCCAACCATTAACATGATCATACTTGGTGTATCTAACCAACAAATGGTTAAGCCCAACTTTGGTTGGCTCACCTAACCACCATTAGAGAGACACTTCTAAGTCATCATATGATGAGTGATAATTCCATTAGTCAACAAGCACCAGGCCTTTGGGTCTGCAATGATTATTGAGTTCATGGACTCATTATCAAACACCTTAATGGGAGGCTATGACTCAGTTATCTCCATAACTTTATCATTTTAAGGACCTAATAATTTTAGAGGATTAAATAATATAGAGGATGAGGTCAGATGAACCAGCTTATCATGATTCTCCCACTGACTTCACCAAGTCAGCTTAAGGGAGACCATTAAAAGGGCTGGTCTAGGAGCACCTAAATCAGTCACACTGATTTACCTAGCTGACATGGGTCAGCTCGAATAGTCAAGTGATCCGATCAAAACATAATTTCACCAAGAGGCCAGGTAAGTTCGATCAGTGGGAGGGTCTGCCAAAACTTGCCTTAGACACCATCATGAATGGCCAGGTAAGCGGGCTCCCAATTAAAAACCACCGGTCTGGTTTACCTTAGACACCAACTGGTTTAATTAGTTTCGATTAGATCAACCTAACAGTTCGTGCTAGACTGCTTAGCCAAGAATCAAGTCCATTTGGTTCTCGTTAAAGACATGGACTTGACCAACTACAACTATTGTAATTGATCTAGAGAATCCTTGACCTAATCTAAGACAATAATTGATTAGATTTAGTCAATTCTCTAATTAAGTCCATCTTTAATCTAACCATAGGTCTAACCCAATTAATGGACCTAATTACCACTAACCCATTAACCCAATGTGTTATGATTTGTGTCTTAGGTTCTTCAATTCACAATCCTAGAACCTAATCAAACAACTTCTTAATTCTTAATTAAGTTTTGGGCTGAGGGTTGGGTTCGGCTTTTCAAAAAATTATTTTCATATTTGTAAAATAATTTTACAATATGATTCTACCAATCATATTGCATGTTTGATTCATAATCAAGATGCAAGTGAAATAAACATGAAACTACTTTAGATCTAATCTAAACAGGTTCATGTAATTGAAACAATTTCAACTTTAAATAATTTCTTTGCATAAAAATTATTAACAAAGATATTTTATTTCAGATTTAAACATCTTTTAAATCTAATAAATCATAAATTTAATCTAGATCATATCTAACAAATTTATGATTAAAGATAGATCTACACAAACTAGGACAACCTTTGCACTGTAAGGGGTAAACCTTACAGCAGGACAACCTTGCAGTTTGTGATTGATCTAAAATTTTAATTTCAGATTTAATAATAAGATTATAAATTAGATCTAATCTAAAAAATAATCTAAGCATGTATAAATAATCATGTAATAAAGAACCTAGGCTCTGATACCAATTGTAGGAACCAGATCTAGGGTTTCAGGGTTAGATCTTGAAAAAGAGGGTTAGATCTTGAAACTTTTTCAAGATCATACAGCGGAAGACTAAAATAAATCAAAATTTATTTTCTAAGATCAGAAAATCCCTAGATCTAAGATCCTATTACATGATTATTACATGGTATTAAATCAAAAATTAAAATATATAAATATAGCATGAACTACATGTTGATCATATCAACATGTTTCTATGCTAGCTACATCTAATGTATGTATTAAATAATAGATCAGATCTATTACCTTGCAAGTTAGACGCTCTAACCTCGCTGATCTGGGCTTAAGGATGATGTTGCAAGCCGCACACGTGTCCGGCCTCTAGGAGTCGTCCACACGAGCCCATGAATCTCGATCAGAAGTCCTGCTTCAGGAAATCAGCACAGTATGCTAGTACTGCGCTGATCCTTCTTTGATGGTTGATCAGGTGCCTCCTTCTTCTTGATTTGGACTCTTCCAAAGATGGAAAGTAGAAGGAGGAGTTTCAGATCTGAGACACTCTTAGGAAACTCAAGATGGAAGGAGGAAAGATATGAAAATAAAAACCCTAGAAGAAGACCCTCTTCTTCTTCACGTTTTTCTCTCTAGACACCCAAACTTGCATCTTTTATATCTCCACGACCCAAAGGTATTTCTATCTGATATTTGGATGGCAGAAAGGTCTCTCGAAAAGCTATCTCCTCTTAAAATTTCACGAAGAAACTCGTCTTATATAGAGAGATATGATAGAGTCCTTGTCTAGGTCAAACACCTAGTCAAGGCTTATCCAAACATGGCAAGTAAAGGGACGCCCAACTCTTGAGCACCTCCTTCATATTTTCGTAGATGGATCAACAGAAAAGGGTGCACAATGTAAACCCTAAAATCCACGAAAATTTCAAAACAAATTTGGATAAATTCGGTGCAAAATTGAAAGAGTTTTGGATTTCTAAAACTCTATCTCATAGAATTCGAAATCCAAACTTATTCCTTTTAGATTTGATCCAAACCACCTTCCATGTAAGAAAGAAGAGAAGAGACCTTTTGTGAATGTGAGAGAGATCTGGGAGAGGGCTTTTGTCGCACAAAATAAGTGGAGATTGGCGTTGAATAAGAGAGAGGGCGTGGAGAAGGTTTATGTGGTGCAAGGTGGAATCCTAGTCCTACTAGGATTCTGTCTCATAACTTGTTTTAATTTGGTTTCCCAAACCAAATCAAATCAAAATTAGATCAACCCAATTAAAATAGGTCTTAACCCAATTAAGAACCTAATTTAATCAGATTAAATTAGATTTAAATCTGATTTAATTTTCTAATCAAATTAGAAATTAGATTGACCCAAGTCCTAGTTGAACTAGGACTAGTCTTTCCTTGCACTTGGCTTATCCAATAAACCAATTGGACTTGATCCAATCAAGCCCAAACTAAATCTAATTAAATCATATTTAATTAGACTTAATCTCAGCCCATTGGCTTAATCAAATTAAGCCAATTAGCAATCAAATTGCTAATCGATCCTCCTGCAACACTTGCACTGGGTTAAATGTCAATCGTATTGATTATTTAACCCTATAATGATTCTTAATCGTTGATCAACCATCCGATCGGATCATGAACTCTAATGTGTGTGACCTCATAGGTCCGAACCTAAGCCGGTAGCATAGAAATAAATTTCTATACCAATCGAAGTGACCATCTAGCAATGGTACCCGACGCCCGGATAGGTCGAATGTGTAGAACAACATCCTTAGAACCCATGTGGATATAGTTTTCATATAATTCATCCCCTTGACCAAAATGATCATAGGACACCCCAGAGCTCAACTGTCAACTCTGATCAGGTTATCCACATTGTATTTCAAAATATCAAATCCATCTGATGGATTACCCTGGCCAAAGTTTTGCTAAATTGAAATACAGCGACTCATTCTTCTCCAACTCTTGGAGTGGTCAATCCCATCTCGATCACACTCTGACTTCGCAAGTACTTGACTGTGCCCAGAAGCCTTCCATCCCTGAATTAGAAATTCAGTTAGTCCAGTACCAAAGCACAGTGAGTTGCTTGCAAGTCACTGAGGTGATCTCAAGTCTAAGGGACACTTATACCTATATCCCATCAGAGATATTCTCGACAGCAGAATGCTCTGGAGTTGGTCACGTTCAATGACGATGTACCCTTACATCTCACCTGTATGCCATACCAGTGTCTCCACACTCCTTGGTTAAGAGGACAACCAACCCATATGGCCTACAGCGACCTATGCTCGATAGAAGCTGTCGTCCTTATTAACAGCCTATCATTTGGTCGTGAACAGTTTTAAGGACTAATCGATAAATCCTCTCTTTATCGAACTTAAATAGTCCTAAGAACTTCATCATAACAACGGAGTTCATTAGAAGATGAAAGCTTATGATGAAAATGCCAAATATATTTTATTTATTAACAAATCAATTACAATACTTGGTTGCTCAACCGTCAACAGCTTGACGATTGGCTTTTTGGGACACATTTCCCAACAGGTAAGCCTTGGTCTAATCATGTATTTGATTATCTCTTTTATTTTTTCTTTCTTTCTACTATAATAAGTGGCACCAGATCTTCAACATACTTATCTCTGGTGGTCTCATCTATTGCAATAAGCCTTATTTGGGAAGAAGGAGAGTTGTACAAACTAGTCTACTATATCAGCAATGTCTTTTATGATGTGGAAACAAAATACTCCAAGCTTAAGAAGATGGTGTACACCCTAGTAATCTCGGCAAGAAAGCTGTGCCCATATTTTCAAGCTCACATGGTGGCTGTAATAATTGACCAACCAATGAAGACCCTCCTCTACTGACATGGCACTTCAGGTTAGCTTGCTAAGTGGGTGATTAAGCTTAGTGAGTAGCATTAGCCTCGACCAACCATCAAGGCACAAAATGCTTGCCGACTTCATCTTGGAATGTGCTGTTCCAAAGAAAGATATATCCAAAATTGAATCGAGAAGAGAAACAATATGAGTCCTAAATTCTGCATGTAGACGGATCTTCCAACCCAGTAGGGTCTGGTGCCGGGTTAGTCCTAACTACCTTAAAGGGCATGGTCATAGAATATGCCCTTCGATTTATATTCAAAATATTAAACAATGAAATAGAATATAAGGCTCTTATGATCGACCTCAGAATTGCTAGAGCTAGGGGTATAATGACTTAGGGTCTATTGTGACTCACAACCCATCGTTGAGCTAGTTAGGAGTGATTATGAAGCATTAAAATCCAACATGATCAGATATCTACAAAATGTCAAGGATGTTGCCTTAGCCCTTATGAACTTTTACGTCCAACAAAACCTCTGATTGAAGAGCTCAAGAGCTGACCTTCTATCAAAACTCGCCATCTTAGGAGCTATGGATCTCAAGAAGACTTCATACTTCAAACACTTGGAAAGGCCGGGTATTGAGGAACTAATCCCCGCAATGTAAGTAGACCTATAGCCAAGCTGGATGGACCCAATCTTGAGTACCCCCAAAGCGGAATGCTCTCAATCGATCATGGCGAAGCCTAGAAGTTGAAATGTCAATCTCCTCACTATGTCCTTCATGAGGTAAGCTGTACACAAAGGTTTTTCTCCATGCCTCTCCTTAAATGCTTGCATCCAATCGAGGCTAAATATGTACTTTAGGAAGTGCATGAGTGTATTTGTGATAACCATCCAGAGGGTAGGTTATTAGCCTATAAGGTACTTTGGTAAGGATACTACTAGTCGATTATACAACAAGATGTAGCCAAACTCATGAAGAAATGTGACCAATGTCAATGAAGTGCAAGTATCCAACATTAGGTATCAACTCTTCTTATGCCGACTAGTGCTCCATGGCCTTTTTCACATTCTTGGCCCATTTGTCATGATGTCTGCATAGTGGAAATTTTGTTAGAAATTATGTTCTAAAATCAATCATATAACGATTGAGTTTCTTCTGTATATGAATTATTAATTGATAAATAAAAGTTATTTTGACATTATTCATTATAAAGTTGCATCTTCTTTGTAGAACTCTTGTGTTGTGATGAAGTCCTTAGAACTATGTTAGTGAACGATAAAGAGAGAATTTAACATATAGTTCTTAAGTATGTTTGTGATCAAATGATACATCATTATAAGATGATGATGTTTATCGAGTGGAGATCATTGTGTGCCATATAGATTGGTTGTCCTCTTAATCAAGGAGTATGATGACATTGGTATGGCATACAGATGAGATATAGGAGTACATTATCACTGAACAGATGACTCACCTGCTGAACATTCTACTGTCAAGAGCTGCTCGTGAAGCATTTGGATGTAAGTGTCCCTCAGACCTGAGATCACTATAGTGACTTGCAAGTAACTCATTGTGCTTTGGTGCCAAATTATCTGAATTTCTAATATAGTGATGGAAGGCTACTGGGTACAGTCAAGTATTTACAAAGTCTGTGTGTGGATCAAAATGAAATTGACCCCTCCAGATTATAGGAATGATATATCATAATATTTTAATTTAGTAAAATCTTGATCAGGATAATTCATGAGATAGATTTAAAAGGTTGAAATACAATGTGGATGAAACACTCTGGGTTGATAGTTAATCTGAGATCATCTTGGAGCATTCAGGGTCAAAGGGATGAATTATACGATAACCATATGTATAGATTCTAGAATATTTTTTTGTAATAATTTGATCTATCTAGACATCAGAAACAATTGCTAAATGATAGTTTTAATTAGTACAGGAATTGATTTCTATGCTATCGGCTTAGTGTTTGAACCTATGGAGTCACGCACATAAGTCAGACAATATAGAAAAGTATTGGCCTATGTTTATATATCCAATTTGAAAGTACTTGACTTAATTAAATATATAAACTAACTTGATTGAGAATTAAGTTATAGATTAAATAGGATTGAAGAGTTGACTATGTCTAGCTAGAACTACAAATGAGGTTCAGGTTCAGTCTCAGGGATGAACAGTTCTTGATCTATGATCCAAGAAGCCTATAAGAGATTGAATTTAAGTACTAATTAATTTTAAATTAGATTTAAATTAATTAAACTTAATTGGATTTAAAATTTCAAGTTAGATTTGATCCAAAAGTCCTAAAGAGTTTAGGATTGATAGCTTTTTGAAATTATTTCGAATCAGCTTCGAATTGGATTCGATTTGAACCATTTTGGGATGAGATCCTTAGAGTCCTATTTCCACTAGAACTCTCTCACTCCTTGACCGACCAGCACCTGGTATGGTGCTGGTTGTGGGCCATCCCATATGGGTGTGGGCATGGGTGCATAGTAGGCGCCATATAAGGCATCAATCCTTTCTCATATAAGAGTCCTTTGATAAGTTGTGGACTGATTCAAAGCGTGTTTGAATTAGGAGTCTTATATTTATTGAATCATGAAAATTATTTATAAATAGAGAGGGTCTCTACCTATGGATGAAGAAGAGAAAGCATAGAAATCAGATTGAGAGAAGAGAGAGAGAGATGCATGAGAGCTTGTGGGCATCCCATCCTTGGCGTGTTGCTCCACTGGCCACCCCCTTCTCATCTTTGGCATGGGCCCTCCTTTGGGCATCCCTTTGCTGGTGTGTGGCATCACACCTGGTGTCTCTCTTCTCTCTCTTGATGGCCTTGCAAAGGTGCATCAATCCAGAGATTCATCCCACTTTCTTGCATTGCCTAGCGTTTGTGTGAAGTTGAGGGCCTGCAGTTTCAGGCCTACGCAAAGGTTGAATCCAGATTTTGAAGATTTGATCCCTATTCTACTATAATTCAAGTAAAAATTTGATCTTTATTTAGTTAAATATATAAAAAAATTTTTAGATGCAATCCTGATTATCCGTGAGAAATAGGTTCCTTTCTTTTCAATTGGTATTAGAGCCAGACTTTGATACATGAATACATAACTGAATTTTTATGAATTATTTATATAATATATATAATTAAAATTTTATATTAAATATTAAATCTAATTTAAATCTATTTAAATAAAATTTATGATCAAATTTTGATTGGATTATAAAAATCTAATCAATAGTTAGTTAATGTTTGTTATAAGTTTGTTATAATAGATTTTTATTGTTGCTAAATTTTATTAAAATAATAAACTGATTTAAAATTTATTTTAAATTTATTTTAATAAAATTTTAATATTTTTTTATTTGGTTATGAAGTTGAACTTATTTTAGATCTGAATTGAATCTATTTTGATAGATTTTCAGATCTGATTTCTAACAAAATTCAGCACTGTATCAAAACAAATTTAATCAAAAATTTAATCTTTATGCATACATGTTTGCATCTAATTAATTTTTTATATGATACGAGATCTAAAATTGATATTTTATAATCAATAAGATATGTTTTAGATCTGATATGATGTATATGATGCATCAAATCTAATTAGATTAGATAAAGAATATGATTGATAAGATCAAGGATATATTCATGACAAACTATTTTATCAAAATTGCATGTTGATGTGATTACATATAAAATTAGATTTCATATGTTAGTATCCTAGTACTCGGATTGATGAGATCATCAAACTGTCCGATCATAAAAGATCGAAGAGATTAATCTTTTTCTTTTGTCTATTTGATGGGTTAATTATGACGTGTAGGGGTGTCATTGTGATTTGATTTCATGAAAAAAAAAATGAATAGATTCTTATAAATTATTTTATTTATAAATATATTTAGATTAGATCTAAAGTGATTTATGATTCATTACAATAAGATAAATTCAGATATAAAATTATTTTAGAATCTGAATAGTATGTTACATTAGATATAATCGATATTGATCTAAAAGTTGTCATGATGCATGAGATGTATGTATGAAGTTTAGATCATACCATGCATGTTTAATTATTAAACATATTATGAAAATTTTTTTCATGAGTTGAAATATATAGTATGCTTTATCTGAAATCTTGGTAGAATAGTTCTACAAACTAAAATATATGTTTCACACACTTAATTTTGAATTAAATTTAAATGATTTAGATTTGAGAATTGAAGATCATTAAGATATCACATAAATTGATGGGCTATGGGTTAGCATGAATTACGTCTTTCTAATAGATTAGATCTAGGGTTAGAAATAAATATAAATCAAGTAGATAAATTGATTAAATTTAATCAAGTGTTGAATTAGATTAGGTCAGAATTTTTTTAGATCAACCTTAATAGTTGAAGTTTGATCAAGTCCATATTTTTGACCTTAATAAATGGACCAGGATCATGGCTCTATGGTTGAGCCCGAATCTTTTGGTGTATCAAATCGAAACTAATTAACTAGTTGGTGTCCAAGGTAAGTCTGACAGATTCAATCAAGTAATTTTTAATTGGGAGCTACTCACCTAGATGCGTCTACAGTGAGTTAATGGTACATCCCTCCCACTGATCTTACTTGGCCAATATGGTGGATTATATTTTGATTAGATTACTAGTCGATTTGAGTAGACCCATGCCATTAAGATTAATCAGTATGACTAATTTAAGTATCTTTAGACCAGCTTGTGTCTAATCCGCTACATGACTTGGTGAAGCCAATGAGAGGATTTATGACTTACAGGTCAATCTCTTCTCTTATTTTCAAATTAGTATAAATCAAATTTTTTAAATTATTAGGTTCATAAAATGATACAGTTATAGGGATAACTTGTTCATAGCCTCCCATTAAGGTGTGTAATAATGAGTCCAATATTCTAATTAGACATTGGAGGCACCACACGTCTAGTGTCTATTATGTATTGAAATTATTATTCATCATATGACCATCTTATTGTACCTTTAGATTAATGCTCAGGTTGGTCGAGCCACACTCAGGCCTGGACATCCGTTTGTTGGATGCACTTGATGTCATCATGTTAATGGTTGGATCTAATCAAGATTTTCAATGGAGGTGCCACATGCCTGCTAAAGGGATGCCTGAGGCAAAATCTAATTGTTAGAAGTTATTTGGAGAAATAATTAGTTATGAACCTATTCATAGATGCACTAGGATTGGCCGAGCCACACTTGGATCCGAATGCAGTCTGTGTGGATTCTACTATCCACTAATGAATTAATATAATTCTTCGAGTTGGAGATAGAGGCTATCAATTCGTATAAAATAGTGAGAGAATCTTTAGACTAAATTTTATATCTTTGGGATTAAAAGTAATTCATATATTAAAAAATTTTTATTTTTTCTTTTAGCTATGGCCAATATATTATCTCTCCATTCACTGTTGGATAGCGATAAGCTCATCTGACCCAACTTTGATAGTTGGTATCGAAAGTTAAAGATCATCTTGGAGAACAAGAGGATTCTTTATGTTCTTTTGGATGGGGCACCTGAAGAACCTGCTATCAATGCTTCTTGTGCTATGAGAGATACTTATGTGAAGTGGCTCAATGATCGTATGACTATGCGTTGTGTGATGAGGACAGCGATGAATAATGAACTTAGTCGTAAGTTCGAGGATGCACAGCTAGAGGAGATCATTCAAACATTGAATGAGCCTTTCGACACCCCTGAGGATGTGGAGAGACATAAAACCTCCTACATAGTGTTCAATGCCTATATGCGAAAAGGAGCTTCAGTCACCTATCATGTATTATATATGATTGAGCAGATTAGATGTCTGAGCAAACTTGACTTTCTGTTGCATAAATAGTTAGGCAATGATGCTATCCTCAACTCACTACCGAAATTTTACCTACCCTTTCTCAGTCATTACAAAATGATGAAGCCTGCAGTGAACTATCATAGTTTGTTAGGATTACTGCAGACTTTGAGAAGGACCACCAGCTCCAGAAGGAGCCGGTGCATATTGTGGGAGGTTCATCTGTAGGCCGTCGATCCTCTAGGAGAGAAAAGAAGAAGAAGGTGCAGAAAACTCATGCCGCTGATCCTAAGTAGAGCAAAATGTCAAAAGTTGACAAGAGTCAGAGGATATGCTTCTTCTATAAGAAGCTGGATCATTGAAAAAAGAATTGTTCTGCTTACATAGTCACCCTTAATCTAAACAGGCCTAAGAATAAGAGAAAGAAGCAAATAGTTGCTTCACAAGATACTTATATAATAACTTCTTGTAATTTCTCTATTTGTGATATTACTACCTGGGTATTGAATACCAGAAGTCTGATTAATATTTACAATTCATTGTAAAGGTTGCGATAAGTAGAAAGTTTTGAGAGGACGAGCGATTCCTGAACGTTGGAGATAGAAGTCTTATTTCAGTCTTGACTTTGGAAACTTTGTAGCTTGTCTTCAAGTTCAGTAGTGTCATGTTAGATGATTGTCATTATTGTCCTTTCTTTCTGATAAATGTTATCTCTATAGGCCTTTTGGCTAAACTTGATTTTAAGTTTATAATAAAAGATGATTTTTGTGATATTATTATGAATGATACTATAATTATACGAGGACAATTAAGATATGGCATATACACAATATCACGGTCTATTGATGTAATATACACGTCTAGTAAATATCCTAAATTAGATAATATCAGTGAATCCTATCTTTGGCATTGTAGGCTTGGTCATGTGAATAAGAATAGGATTCATAGGTTAATTAAAGAGCGTGTCCTTGAAATAGATGATTGTGAATTATTACCTACCTGTGAATCCTGTCTACTTGGTAAGATGACTAAGTCACCTTTTAAGAAAAAAGGTGAAAGAGCCAACAATGTCCTAGGTCTAATAAATACTGATGTATGCAGACCTATGAATATAAGTGCCAGAAGAGGATACTACTACTTCATTATATTTACAGATGACTTATCGAGGTATGGATATATTTATCTTATGAAGCATAAATCAGAATCATTTTAAATGTTCAAACGATTCCATACTGAAGTAGAGAAACAGACTGGAAAGAGTATTAACATCCTTCGGTCAGACCAAGATGGTGAATACCTCATCAATGACTTTCTGACATATCTAGAAAAGAATGAGATTCTCTCACAGTGGATCCCTCTTGGAACACCATAACATAATGGGGTGTCAGAAAGGAGGAATCAAATCTTATTGGATATGATCCGATCCATGATGGACTTTGCGAGTCTGTCAATCTCCTTTTGGAGATATGCTCTAAAAACTATCTGCTATAATTTGAATAAGGAACCAAGCAAGTCTGTCGATAAAACTCTATATGAGATCTGGACTGAGTATAAGCCAGTGCTCTCACACCTTAGGGTCTGGGGGTGTCCAGCTTATGTCAAGCATTTAAAGATAGATAAACTTGGACCTAAATTTGATAAATGCTTGTTTATAGGATACCCAAAGAAAATTAAAGGGTATTACTTCTACCTCACGATAGAGCAAAAGATATTTGTCAGCAGCAGGACAGTCTTTTTGAAAAAAGAGTTCCTTAGAGAAGAAGCTAATGCCTGTAAAATTAAACTTGATAAAGTTCAAAAAATGGAAGGATCGACACACATAAATTGGATTTGATTGGAGAATCAAATCTGAAGCTAGTAGAGGTGCCATTAAAGAGATCTGATAGAGTACCGTATCAATTGGACAGATACTATAATTTTTTGATCCAAGATAGTGACCCCATCAAGCTTGATGAGAACGATGAAGATCCGATCATCTATATGGAAGCCATGCAAAGGCCCGACTCTCAAAAATGGCTTGAGACTATGAAGTCTGAATGGAGTCCATGGAGATCAATGGTGTGTGGACACTAGTTGATCCATCTGAAGGGATAAAATTCATAGGGTGTAAATAATTTTCAAGAGAAAAAGAGGAGTAGACGGAAAGGTAGAGACCTATAAAGACCATCTAGTTATCAAAAGTTACCATCAGCATTATGGTATTGAGTATGACGAGACGTTCTCTCCTATGGTAATACTCAAGTCCATCCAGATTATGCTTGCTATAGCTGCATACTTAGATTATGAAATCTGACAAATGGATGTCAAAACTGCTTTCTTTAATGGGGAACTGGAAGAAGAGGTGTATATGATACAATCTGAAGGATTCACATCTATAGATGAGTCGAAAGTGTGTAAGCTAAATAGATTTATTTATAGACTTAAGCAGGTGTCTAGGAGTTAGAACATATGTTTTGATAAGGTGATCAAAATATATAGCTTCGTTAGGAATGAAGAAGAGCATTGCATCTACAAGTGGGCTACCAATTTTGTAGTCATCTTTCTTGTACTGTATATGGATGACATGCTATTAGTAAGAAATGACATTCTGGCTTTGCAGAGTGTAAAGCTGTGGTTATCATCATAGTTCTTCATGAAGAATTTGAGAGAATCATCCTACATTCTAGACATGAAGATCTATAGAGATAAATCTAGAAGGTTGCTTGAATTATCCTAATCCACATATATTGTACCATGTTGAAGTGGCTCAACATGAAGAATTTCAAGAGAGAGGCCATGGAATTACTCTCTCCAAGAAGGATTATTCGACAATCCCTAAGGAGAGAGAGCATATGAGTAGAATACCATATGCTTCGATAATGGGGTCTATTATGTATGCCATGATGTGGCCTATTCACTAGGATAGTGAGTAGGTACCAGTCTGATCCAGATGAGAATCATTGAAAGGTTGTGAAGGCAATCCTTAAATATTTGAGAACTACTAAAGACCAATGGCTTATCTATGGAGACACTGACCTGAAACTTATGGGATATACAGATTTTAATTTTCAATCAGATTGTGATACAGCAGAAGCATGTCGGACTATGAATTTACCTTGAATGGAGGAGCTATTTGCTGGAAGAGTTTCAAGTAATATACTATGATCGATTCTATATGTAAAGCAGAATACAATGCTGCATCGGATGCTGTAAAAGAGGTGGTGTGGTTGTCGAAATTCATCATCGAGCTGGAAGTTACACCTTTTATTGATGGCCCTGTCCTATTGTATTATGACAGCTCTGATGCTATAGCTCAGATGAAAGAACCAAAGTCACACTAGTGCATCAAGCATATTCTGCACCACTATCATCTGGTACGAGAGATCGTGAACTGAGGTGACATCGAGCTTCAGAAGATTGTCGAAAAGAAGAATCTAACCGACCCCTTCACTAAAGCTCTCGAGATCAAAGAGTTCGATGATTTCAAATGAAAGATAGGTATAAGATACTATCCCGATTGACTTTAGTCCAAGTGAAAGTTGTTAAAAAATATGTCCTAAAATTAATTGTATGGCGATTGAGTTCCTTCTATATATGAATTATTGATTGATAAATAAATATTATTTTGATATTATTCATCACAAAGTTGTATCTTCTTTGTAGAACTCTTGTGTTGTGATGAAGTCCTTAGAACTATGTTAGTGAATGATAAAGAGAAGATTTATCATATAGTTCTTAAACATGTTCACGATCAAATGATACATCATTACAGAATGATGACGTTTATCGAGTAGAGGTTGTTGTGTGCCTCCTCATAATCAAGGAGTGTGGTGATACTGGTATGACATACTGATGAGATGTAGGAGTACATCATCACTGAACAGGTGACTCACCTGCTAAGCATTCTACTGTCAAGAGCTACTCACGATGCGTATAGGTGTAAGTATCCTTCAGATCTGAGATCACCATAGTGACTTACAAATAACTTACTATGCTTTGATGTCGGACTATCTGAATTTCTAATGTAGTGACGGAAAGCTACTGGGTACAGTCAAGTACTTACAAAGTCTGTGTGTGGATTAAGATGAGATTGACTCCTTCAGATTATAGGAGCAGATGTATCGCTATATTTTATTGAGTAAAATCTTGGCCAGGGTAATCCATGAGATAGATTTGAAAGGTTGAAATACAATATGGATGAAACACTCTAGGTTGACAGATAATCTAAGATCATCCTAGAGCATTCAGGGTCAAAGAGATGAATTATGTGGTAACCATATGCATAGGTTCTGAAATATTTTTTTACGATAATTTAATTTATTTGGACATCGAAAATCATTACTAGATGGTAGCTTCGATTAGTGCAGAAATCAGTTTCTGTGCTACCGACTTAGTGTTTGAACCTATGGAGTCACGCACACAAGTCAGACAATATAGAAAAGTATTGACCTATGTTTATATATCTAATTTGGAAGTATTTGACTTGATTGAATATATAAATTAATTTAATTAAGAATTAAGTTATGGATTAAATAAAATTGAAGAGTTGACTATGTCTAGCTAGCACTACACATGCGGTTCAGATTCAATCCTGGAGATGAACAGTTCTTAATCTATGATCCAAAAAATCTGTAAGAGATTGGATTTAAGTGTTGATTAATTATAAATTAAATATGAATTAGTTAGATTTTATTGGGTTTAAAATTTTAAGTTAGACTTGATCCAAAAGTCTTAAAGAATTTAGGATTGCTAGTCTTTCAAAATTATTTCAAATCAGCTTTGAATCAAATTCGATTTTAATCATTTTTGGATGAGATCCTTGGAGTCCTATTTCTATTAAGACTCTCTCACTCCTTAACCGACCAGTATCTGGTATGGTGCTGGTTGTGGGCTATCTCACATGGGTGTGGGCATAGGTGCAAAGTAAGCACCATATAAGGCGCCAATCCTTTCTCATGTAGGAGTCCTTCTTTGATAAGTTATGGACTATTTCTAAGCATGTTTGAATAGGAGTCTTATACTTATTGGGTCATAAAAATCATCCATAAATAGAGAGGGTCTCTACCTATGGATGAAGAAGAGAGAGCATAGAAATTAGATTGAGAGAAAAGAGAGAAATAGAGAGAGAGGCATGAGAGCTTGTGGGCGTTCCATCCTTGGCGTGTTGCTCCACCTTGCCACCTCCTTCTCCTCTTTGGTGTGGGCCCTCCTTTGGGTGTCCCCTTACTGGGGTGAGGCATCATACTTGGTGTCTCTCTTTCCTCTTTTGGTGGCCTTGTGAAGGTGCATCAATCCAGAGATTCATCCTGCTTTCCTGCATTGCCTGGCATGCGTGTGAAGTAGAGGGTCCATAGTTTCAGGCCTACACGAAGGTTGAATCTAGATTTCAAAAATTTGATCTCTATTCTGCTGCAATCTAGGTAAAGATTTGATCTTTATTTAGTTGAATATATAAAAGAAATTTGGATGCAACCCTGATTATCCGCAAGAAACAGATTTCTTTCCCTTCAAATTTCTATTCATTGCCATCGACTACTTTATGAAGTGGATCGAGGCAAAGCCATTAGCTTGGATTACTAAAATAAAGATCCGCAACTTCATATGCAAGGCCATTATCTGTCGATTCATCATAACCGACAACGGCCAACAATTTGACAATACTCGATTCAAAGAGTTTTGCTAGGAGCTCAACATCGCACATTGCCTCATCTCGATGGGTCATCCAAAGGCTAATAGAGATGCTAAGGTAATCAATCAAATCCTTTTACAGAGCTTGAAGATAAGGTTGGACCAAGTAAGAAGCCAATCAATAGAGGAACTCTACAACATGTTGTGGGCATATCGGACCATGCAATAGATTCCTACTAGGGTGATGTCCTTCAATCTCGCCTTTAGAATAGAGACCATCATCTTGCATAAGGTCGGCCTCCCAACATCTCGAGTCAAAAGTTTCAACAAATATAACAACTTGAAGTACCTTTGAGTGAACTTGGTTTTACTTGAAGCAATAAGGGAGCTCAGCTCCAAATGGCAGCATACCTATGAAAACCCATCCTTATGAATTTTTTTCGCACAAGTTGTAAAGCATAACAAAAAAGATGAATGGAGTTCACGTCCTATACATGGGAGAGAGGAAAGGAAGACTCCCGATGGGAGTCTTCATTTTCTCTGACTATAGTTGGGAAGAGGGACTATTAGGGGCTTCCCAATATGGATTAAATCCTAAAATCGCATCTATAGAAGGTGCTCCTCTCCTCCTCTTAGGATTCCACCAAAAGATTTTGAGAAATCACAATCAATTTTCAAGAATTTCTTCAAGTTCTTCCCTCGAATTTCACTAGAATAGGACATCGAATCACCTTCTTCACCTCACGGGACTTAAGTGAGGACCTAAGCCCTTATTCCCCTCTGTCCCTAGATCCCATGGCCATCGACTCATCTTGTTTGGAGCCGGCAACTTATCAGAATCCAAGTTGAAGTAGGGGTGCCTTGTCTGTTGGGAAATATATCCTAAAACCAATCGTTTGATAATTGTGCTAATTATAAATGTATATGAATTGATAAATAATAAAAGTTATTTGATCTTTTTTATCACAAAGTTACATCTTCTAACGAACTCCTATGTTGTGATGAAGTCCTTAGGACTACTTTGATCGATAAAGAAGAATTTATCATGTAGTCTTTAAATTGGTTCACAACCAAATGATATGCTATTACTAGGACGATAGCGATATCAAGTGTAGGTCGTTGTGTGTCATATGCGTTGGTTGTCCTCATAATCAAATGATGTAGAGATACTGGTATGACATGTAGGTGAGATGTAGAAGTACATCATCACTGAACGTGATCAACTGTGGAGCACTCTGCTGTCAAGGGTAGCTCACAAAGGGTATGGGTATAAGTATCCCTCTGACTTGAGATTACCATGGTGACTTGCAAGTAACTCACTATAGTTTGATGTCGGACTAACTGAGTTTCTAATTCGATAATAAAAAATTTTTGGATGCAGTCAAGTACTTATCAAGTCGGTGCATGAGTCAAGATGGAATTGACCCCTCTAAATTAGTAGGAGATAATGTATCAATGTATTTCAATTTACCAAAATCTGGATCCAAGTAATCCATGTGATAGATTTGAAAGATTGAAATACAATGTAAATGATTTATCTAAGATTGACAGTTAAATTCTAGATCGTTCTCGAGCATTAGGTTCAAATAGATGAATTATACGATAACCATATGTCAATAGATTCTTGAATGTTGTTTCACCATCATTCGATCTATCTGGACGTCGGGTCACCATTGCTAGATGGTTACATTGACTAGTTCAGAAATTTATTTCTGTGTTACTGGTTGGTTCGAACTTATGGGGTCATATTCAAAAAAAATTTCTGACTGATCATGTGGTTGATCAATGATTGAGAATTGTTCAAAGACTTAATCGTCAATTCGATTGATGATTAACCTTATGCAAAAATTATAATAAATTTATTCACCAAGTGTTAGTAAATTAATAAAAAATTAATTAGCAATTAGATTACTGATTAGCTTAATTTGATTGAGTAAAGAGGATTAAATAAAATCTAATTGAATTGGATTCAATTAGGTTTGACCCGATTAGGTTATAAGATGACCTAATCACTAAGGAAGAATTATCTCTGATTTGATTAGGATTTTGATTCAATCAATACTTAATTTGATTAAAATTTGATTATAAAATTATAAATCTAATTATATTAAATTTTATATATTTTATTTAGACTAAATCAGATGTGATTTGGTTTGGATTCAAATAAGGAAATCTAGAGTCCATATAGGATTGGACTCTTCCTCCCCATGCGCCTCCCACTTTGATGCCAACTCTTCATGCTCAAGAGGTTTTTCCATAAGATTTTTTTATGTCGAAGTGGTCTTCTCCCTCCCTTTCTTATGTCCAAATTTGATTTAGTTTTGATAAAAGAAAGATTTTGAAATTAGATTTTAAAATATTTCTTATCAAGAGAATCTGTTCTTATCCAAATCACTCCACATGCCAACTTATTTTTTTTCTCCTTATGTGTGTGACATTTTGAGGAGATTAAGAAATTAGATGGAGAACTAACTTATTATGAAAAAATATGGAAATGGGTATCCCATATTTTTTTGGATATATTTTGGCATGGAATTGGGAGAGGGTGCAACATCTCTTAGAAGAGTCCAAGATCTCTTGGACCTTCACCCAACTTATTATATGCCTATAAAGAGGGATTTGTTTCTCTCTTTTGTGCATGTAAGAGGCCAAAGAAAAGGGCTTTTATGATAAGAAGTCCTTGGGTATGGGTTCATGGCGTGAAAGGAGAAGGAGAGTCCTTTCTCTTGAGGTGTGTGCAAAATCTATTTTTTTAGGATTTATTCCTCAGGGTTTGGGAAGAGAGAAAAATAAGAGAGAAAATAATTTCTTCTCTATATTTTTTTTAAATTTTTATCTCCTCCAGAAGTCCATCTTCAACCTTTAAAAAGATTCTAGAGATTTGAAGAAAGGTTCCAGATCAACCAAGAAGAAGATCTTCGTGCGAGCTAGCACTCCTGAGAAGATCGATCAGATCAGAGCTTTGAGTGGACTTTCTGTAGAGGTCGGACGTCTGTGCAGCTGCGAGCAACTAGCAAGGATCATTTTTACTATATCTCTCAGTAGCGACGATCATCGATCCATGCTCAGGTATTGAGTTTTGAACTCAAATTAGAAATAGATATGATCTACTGCTTACATCCATGCATGCAAATGTTATCATATGATTATTTCAGATTTTTTATGCAACATATCATGTTATAGATCTTAGAGTATGTTAATTTGATGGTTAGATCATATGAATGTTAGATTAATTTGATTAATTTTATTATCTTTCACTATAATTTATTCAAAAAAATTTCAAAATACATGCATGAAATTGTTTACATTTTCCAACAGTGGTATCAGAGCCTAGGTTCGTTATGACATATTATATATGCATACTAAATCTAAAATTTAATTTTATTTAGATCCGATATATGATATCTTAGATCTGATATGTGATATCTTAGATCTGAATTTAATTAATGGTTGATCGTATAAACTGATATAAGATTATTCTATTGTAGGGTTTACCTCTTACAGTGAAAAGGTTGTCCTAGTTTATGCTGATTTTTAATAAAATTTGATTTTTTATATTGCATATGATGTTTATGATCTGATTTAGATGTGATCTAAGATTGTGATTAGATCTGATATAATTTAGATTAGATCTAAATTCAAATATATATGATATATGATTAGATTAGATGATCTGATTAGCAAGTACTTAGATTGGGTTGATCACCAGGCCATCCAGTCATAGGAGCAAGAAGGGTTTAAGGGCCCTCTCTTCCCATTCGATGGGGTGCTCTTAGGGCATGTAGGGGTGTCATATGATTAGATCCTTTGAAGAAAAATACGAAAGGAAGAACTTGTTTTTCTACAAAACCCTAGATCTTGAAATCCTAGGTTTGTTGTATATGATATAAAGTTGTATGAAAAATAAACCATCTAATCTATACGATTAAAATTATTTTAATCATGAGAAAATAAAATATTAAATCATAACAAGTTTAGATATGATCTAAAAAGATGTTTATGATTGATTATATTTTAAGATTATGTAAGATTTTTCAGATCTAAAACATACTCGCATAAATACTGAGCTGATCCAGTTTTAAACTAAGTTGATCTAATCCCCTTGTGTAGCTGGCTCAATATTGATTGAGTCGATCTAGTTTCATAATAAAAAATCTTTGCATAATATTTATTATAAATTATTTATAAAATAAAAAATTAAAATTATTTCAAATATAAACCTAAACTCATGTTGATGCTAAACTTAATTGAGAATTAAGTGAAGAATCGATTAGATCTAGAATTGTAAATTAAAGATCTAATGTCATTCGCATAAAACATGAGAGCATGAGTTAGCTCAAATCAGGTCCTCTTAATTGGGTTAGGCCTAAGGTTAGAATCAAAGAGTTAATGGACTATATAGAGAAATTAATTAAATCTAACTAAATATTGAATTAGATTAAATCAAGATTTCTCTAAAATCAATATAATAGTTGTAGATGGTCAAGTTTATGTCTTTGATTAGACCAAATGGATCTTGATTGTGGCTCAATGGTTAAATTCGAATCATTAGGCTGGTTAAATCAAAACTAATTAACTAATTAGTATCTAAGGTAAGTTTAGCATTTCGATCAGTGATTTTTAATTGAGAGCGGCTTACCTGACCATTTCGATAGTGTCTAAGACAAGCTTAGTAGACCCTCCCATCGATCTCACTTACCTGACCAATTTAGTAGATTATGTTTTGATTAGACCATTAAGTAATTTGAGTTGACCCATGCCATTAAGATTGATCAGTGTGACTGATCTAGGTGTCAGTTCGATCAGTATGATCCTAATCTGATTAAATGACTTGGTAAAGTCAGTGAGAGGATTGTGGTCTACTGATTGATCTCTTCTTCTATCTTCTCTAAATTAATTAAAATTTTTAAATTATTAGATCCATAAAATGAGCTAGTTATGGAGATAATTGGATCATAGCCTCTCATTAAGGTGAATGATAATGGATCCATTATTTCTGATTGACATTGCAAACGCCATCCGTCTGGTGTTCTCTTTGAATGATGAAATTATCATTCATCATATGATGACTCTGTTGTACTATCTGATGATAGTTGGGTTGATCGAGCCATCCTCAGACCTGATAATTCATTAGTTAGAATCATTGAGTAGGTTCATAGTAATGGTTTGACCTAACTGAAACTTTCAGTGGACACCCATCGCCTATTGAACTAAAATCTGGGGCTAAATTAACTACTAAAACTTATTTAGAGAAATAATTGGTTGAGAACCTACCCATAGGTGCATATAGGTTGATCGAGCCATCTTCGGACCTGTATGCAGTCTGTGTGGATTCTAGTACCTACTAAGGGATTAAAGTAATTCCTCGAATTGAAGGTAGAGGCTATCAATTCGTATAAAATAGTGAGAGAACCTTTAGATTAAAGTTCAAGTCTTTAGGCTTAATCAATTTATAAATATAGAGATCTTGTATTTTTTTTTTCAATTATGGCTAAATGTTCATTGCTTCATTTACTGTTTGACAATGACTAATTTATAGGATCCAACTTCGATAGATGGTATTGGGAGTTGCAAATAGTTTTAGAGTATGAATGGATCCTATATATGATTATGGATCGAGCACCTGATGTTTCTACATCCAACACAGATGATGTGATCAAAGGCACTTATCAGAAGTGGCCAAATGATCGTATCACTATGTGATATTTTTGAGAGCAGTGAAAAATACAAATTTAGTTGTAAATTCGATGATGCTCTGTGGGAGAAAATCTTTTAAATATTGAAAGAGTTCTTTTGCACCTCTGAAGATGTGTCTGCAGTGGGACAACAATCCTTTGAGAAAGAAAAAGAAGGTGATAAAGAGTCATGCTTGGGTTGAGGAGCCTGAATTGACAAAAGAGTCTAAGGTTAACTTGGTCTGGCAGAGTCTTTTGATCCAAACAGACTAAGGAAGAGAAATCAGCAAAGGGTTGCTAGATAAGATACTTATATGATAACACCTTATGATTTCTTTATCTATGATACTACTACCTGAATATTGGATATCAAAAGTCCATCAAATTATTGCAACGACTTCAGGTTAGCAGAAAGTTTGAAAACAACAAGAGATTTTTGATATTGGAGATGGAAGTTATGTTCTGATCCTGATTTTAGGAATCGTCGAGCCTATTTTCAGTTCTAACAATATCATTTTAGTGATTGTCACTATTATCTAATAATTTTGTGATATCATTATGAATGATGTCAAAATTATGTAGACAACTAAAAAATGATATTTACACAGCCTGTTAGTATACTGTACACAACAAACAAACTCAGAGTAGATAATATCATGGAAGCGTACCTTTGCAATTTAGGGTTGATCATATAAACAAGAATAGGATCAACAGGAGATAATTTTTGAAGTCAATAATTGTAAATCATTGTCAACCTGTCAATCCTATCTCTTTAGTAAGATGACCAAATCATCTTTTGCTAAAAAAGATGAACGAGCCAATAATGTTCTGAATCTGATACATACTGATGTATTGGATCTACGAACATATTTATCATAAATTTAGATTATTTAAAAATATTTAAATAATTTTTAATAAGATAGAAAAATGAACTGGAAAGAGCATTAAACTCTTTGGTCAGTCCAAAGAGAAGAATGCCTTTCCGGTGAGTTTCTGACATATTTAGAAGAGAATATGATTCTTTCTTATTGGAATTGACTTTGTTAGACATAGTTCGATCCATGATGGGGTTTACAAGTCTGCTAGTCTCCTTTTAGGGTTATACTCTTGAGATTACTTGTTATGTTCTAAGCTGGATTTCAAATTAATCAATTGTAAAGACTCCATATGAGATATGGACTAGGCATAAGCCGATACTTTCTTACTTTAAGGCTTGGGAGTGTTTGTTTTATGTCAAGTATTTGTAGACCGATTAGCTTAGATCTCGATCCTATATGTATTATTTTTTAGGGTAATCTCAAAGAATCTAGGGGATATAACTTCTACCATGCTAAAGAACAAGAGTTGTTTGGTATTTCTTTTTGAAAAAAGAGTACCTTGGTGAAGGAATCGATGCCTCTAATGTGAAACTTATGAAGTTCGATAGGTAAAAGAATCGATACAATTTAGTAAATCCATAGAATCAAATTTTATTAGATCAAATTTAGAATCCATTGTAGAGACACCATTAAGGAGATCTGGTAGAGTACCACGTCTGTCGGATAGATACTTTGATTTTCAATTCTGAGATGTGATCTTGTTGAACTCGATGAGAATATCAAAGATTTGATCACCTACATGGATGCCATGCAGAGGTCCGACTCTAATTAATAGCTTGGAGCCATAGAGTCTGAAATGAAGTCCATAACGATCAACGATGTATGGACACTCTTTGATCCACTCAAAAGGGTAAAGCCCATAGGGTGTAAGTGGATCTTCAATAGGATCAAGGAGCACGACGAGAAAGGTAGAGACCTACAAAGCTCGTTTGGTTGTCAAAGAATATTGTCAACATTATGGTATTGACCATAACGAGATATTTTTTCTTGTGGCAATGCTAAATATTTCGGAGTTGGAACATGTATTTTGATAAGTGATCAAAATACATGGGTTCATTGAGAACGAAGAAGAACCCTCCAAATATAAATGAGTTAATAGTTCTATGAGTGTATTTCTTGTTTTGTACGTGAATAAAATTTTTTTAATCGAAAATGATATTCCTTACATTACAGAAAATAAAATTTTTGCTATTATCATAGTTCTCCATAAAGGACTTTGAAAAAGCATCTCTCATCCTAGAGATGAAGATCTATAGAGATAGATCTAAGAGGCTGCTTGAATTTTTTCAGTCCAACATATATAGGGTGTTTATGAGTAGAATTTGTTCTATCATATACACTATGTATGAGATCGGATATGGTATACTCACTAGAGTAGTGAGTGGATACCTACAAGATCCGGATGAGAATCACTGAAAGGTCATCCTTAGATATTTAAGAAATACTAAGGACTGATGATTCGGTTATGGAGAATCTAACTTAAAACTTATAGAGTATGACTTCAATTTTTAGTTGGACATAATAATAGCAAGAACATGTCGAAATACATCCTTACCCTAAATAATGGAGCAATCTGTTGAAAAAGTTTCAAGCAGAGCAATATAGTCAATTCAATTTGTGAGGCAGAATGTATTACAGCATTCGATGCTTGCAGGAAGCTATGTGATTATACAGATTCACTGGCAAGCTAGAAGTGGTACCCTCCGATGATGGTCCTACTGTATTGTACAGCATCAGAGACATAGCTTATGCCAAGGAGCTGAAGTCCCATTAGCTTATGAGGCATTTTGCATCGCTACCATCTTATTCAAAAAATCTGTTAAGGTGACGTCAATCTTTAAAAAATTGACAGAAAGAAGAACTTGACCAACCTATTTACTAAAGCCTCGGTATCTAGGAGTTCTAAGATGATAAATCAAAGATGGGTATATGATACTATACTGATTGGCTTTAGTCTAAATGGAAGTTATTGGAAAATATATCTTAAAGCCAATCGTTTGATGATTGTGCTAATATAAATATATATAAATTGATAAATAATAAAAGTTATTTGACTTTTTTTATTACAAGGTTACATCTTCTAACGAACTTCTATATTGTGATGAAGTCTTTAGGACTATTTTGATCGATAAAGGAGGATTTATTGTGTAGTCCTTAAATTAGTTTGCGACCAAACGATACGCTATTACTAGGATGATAGTAATATCAAGTATAGATCATTGTATGCCATATCCATTGTTTGTCTTCATAACCAAATGGTATGAAGATACTGGTATGGCATGCAGATGAGATGTAGGAGTACATCATTACGAAATGTGACCAACTACGGAGCACTCTACTATCAAGGATAGCTCGTGAAGGGTATGGGTATAAGTATCCCTCCGATCTAAGATCACCATAGTGACTTGTAAGCAACCACTATACTTTAATGCCAAACTAACTGAGTTTCTAATTTAGTAATGAAAGATTTTTGGGTGCAGTCAAGTACTTGTCAAGTCGGTGTATGAGTCAAGATGAGATTGACCCCTCTGAATTAGTAGGAGATAATGCATCAATATATTTAAATTTAGCAAAATCTAGGCCCAGATAATCTATATGATAGATTTAAAAAATTAAAATATAATATGGATGACTTATCTAGGATTGACAGTTAAATCCTAGGTCATCCTCGAGTATTAGGGTCAAAGGGATGAATTATATGGTAATCATATGTCAATAGATTCTTAAATGTTGCTTCGTAATCATTCGATCCATCCGGACGTCGGGTCACCATTGCTAGATGGTTACATTGATTGGTTCAAAAATTTATTTCTGTGCTATCGGCTTAGGTTCGAACCTATGGGGTTACACTCAAAAGTAGTTTCTAATTGATCATGTGGCTGAACAATGATTGAAAATCGTTCGAGGGCTTAATCGTCAATTCGATTGATCATTAATTTTATGCAAAAATTATAATAAATTTATTCACCAAGTATTAATAAAATTAATAAAAAAATTAATTAATAATTAGATTGCTGATTAGCTCAATTTGATTAAGCAAATAGAATTAAATAAAATCTAATTGAATTGGATTCAATTAGATTTGACCCGATTAGGTTATGAGATGACATAATCGCTAAGGAAGAATTATCCTTGATTTGATCAGAACTTTGGTTCAATCAATTTTTAATTTGATTAAAATTTGATTATAATTATGAACCTAATTAGATTAAGTTTTATATATTTTATTTGACTAAATCAGATGTGTTGCCCAACTATGCAACCCAAGAGGGGGGGTGAATTGGGTTTTTAAAATTTTAAAGTTAATTTAGAACCACAAGGATTAAATAATAATGAGCAAGTTATATGTAATAAGTGATTTAAGCAAGGTGTAGAAATGAGATACAAGAATGCAAAAGAATAAAGAAACTTAGAAAGAGAGCAAGTAAGCACAACACAAACAATCAAGATTTATAGTGGTTCAACACCAACCTTGCACCTACATCTACTCCCCAAGCTCCTACTTAAGAATTTAAATCCACTAAAATGTATTCAAGAAGAATACAATGTTGGTACCTCTGACTCTAGCTATCTCAAGCTAGAACACTTATTTTTTAGGTACAAACCAACCCAATACAATCTGATTCAAGGTTCGGACTAACCTTTTCAAGTTTTGGAATCCTTCCAAAACTAAAGATCAAGACAAAAACAGAGTATAAGAGTTAATCACATAGAAATACAAGTTTAGCTCCTTTAATGAGCAAATAAAACTTTAAATATACTTTACATAATAAGAAAAAAACTTTTTTGATTTTTTTCAAGATTGTTGAAGATTTGAATGAGCTCTTGAGGGATTGGTGAACTTGAAATGAAAGCTTCTTTTGCTTGAAGAGAGCTTTTTTCTTAGGGCTGAAATGAATGCTTGAAAACCTTCTCTTTTTCTCTCCTTTAAGTCCCTTTATATTTTCGATGGATGCTAGAGACAAATCTAGGTTGAAATAGAGCCGTCGGAGAGCTTTAAATGAGCATTAAATACGGCCAAAACAAGCTGAAAACTAGCCATTACAGAAATTTTCCATCATAGGAGGTCGACTCATAGGGTCGACCTCTGTACAGGGGTCAACTCATAGGGTCGACCTCTGTGACGCAGAACAGAAAGTCACTGTTCTGTATCTTTGGCTTGCACAATAATAGGGGTTGACTTATAAGGTCATCTCCTTTGGGTGTGCCAGCCAAAAATAGCATGTCGTTCAGCCCTTTTGACAGAGATCGACCTTAGGGGTCGATCCTTTTCTTTAAACTTGATTTTCTTTTAAAATATATATCCAAAAAATATGAAATTACCTCCAATAGATTATAAATTTTCTGTTCTTGCTCTTGAGGCTTTCAAATCAGAACTTGATAAAATTATGATTTTATCTCTGAAATACAATAAATCTTTTTTCAAGCTAAAATCATTAGTAACCCCCTCAAATATTTTGTGATCATCAAAATCAATTCATGGAGCAACAATCTTCCTCTTTTTGATGATGATAAAATACTTGAGCAAAAGCAAAATATAACATATAACATATATAAAGCATTGATTAAGAATTTCAAATTTATGAAGATGCATCACTTAAACATTATAGCCAATTTTTAAATTTATGAAGATGCATCACTTAAACATTATAGCCAATTGTTTGAATAAAAAGCATCATGAGTAGTTTGAAGATTAGTTTTAAGATAGCTTATAAGATTATTTTTTTTTGACAAATTTGCTTTGACAATTTTGCTTATTGCTCGATTTTATTTCTCTACTCTCCCTTTTTGACAACATCAATTAAGATCACTACTCCTTTTTAAAGAAAAATGAAAAAGACTCTCCCTCACTATAGCAAGCATAACGGACATTTCAATTTGCTTATATAGAAGATATTGCTATTCATAATATTTCATAGCACATATATGAGGTATTTTTCAAATCACAAAATTAAGATATTTCAATTGATGCCATTCATAAAAATTAATCCAAATGACATTCATATGAGATAAAAGCATATATATATATATATCCAAAATGTGACATATGTGTCACAATACATACGAGTCAAGTCAAAATACATAGGCCATATAAAAGTCATGGATAACAAAAAAATACAACTTTCCATGAGTCAATCAGCCAATAATAACAAAGGCCATAAGCTAGATCATAGACATAAGAGACTAACTATGCTAGATCTAATAAATATCTTGGCTAGAGGGGTCAGAATCAGAAGAGTCAGAGATATGATGAAGAGTCTCAGGATCAAAGCCATGGGCACATCTTCAACCACATCTGCCTCGGCCACAGGTAGAAGAACTGGCACGAGCAGAAGGGCAAGAAGGTCCTGGAGCCTGGGAAGCTATGGATTGTGCTAGGAGAGAAAGTCTGATGGTGTCCATCTGTTCCAAAGCTTTGGTCAAGGACTATATCAGGGTACTAATCTGAGTAGAGACAATCTCACTGGAGCCCCTGATCTCTCTCCTCAAAAAATCAAAGCCACTCTACAAAATACCTCGAAGCCTAGCTGCCTCTGCAGACAGATCAGAGACCTCCATAATGTTCTCTTACGGTTGGGGATGGGCTAAGGCTAATATCTACCTTTGTAAATCCAAAACTCTGTCCGTCAGTCTCAGAATATATCCCTCAAGCTCCTCAATACATGCGGACTGAGCTGTAAGCATCTGAAAGACAGTAAAGATATGAGGGATCAAGGTCTGGTCTGAAACAGCCTGAGATGTCATCCTCTGAGCAAAACCTGAGGTGACAAACTGTTGGGATAAAATGGAAGCAACACACTGGGACATTAACTCAATCTAATCATCTGCAAGTCTGATCTCTGAAGGATCTACTCTGCTCCCAGACTGTGGTACAGAAATATTGCTCCTCACTGACTCTGAGGGACCAGTCTCATGATCAGACACAAACTAAATATCAGGAGATGCTCTGTCATCACGAGGAGGTGAAGACGGTCCCTCCTCCTCTGCTCTCTCCTCAACACCTTTCGACCAACCATCATCAGTCTTTGAAAAATCCATATGACGTAATGTGTGGTGGTTGATGGTGTCAGAATGTGATAATCTAGTGACTACCTCCCCCTCAAAATAGACTCCGAACCTCTTAAAGACCAAGATGAGTGCCATACCATAAGGCAGGTGAGCCTTAAACCTATTTAGGGTCTCTCTCATGGCCTCAAACATCAAAGCAGAAAGGTTCAAGGTGGTCTCGATGATCACATGGTACATGATGCAAATATCTCGACCAGATAAGAGATCATGCCTGCCACTCCTAGGGATAAAAAGTTTGATAACCATATGATGCAAAAGTCTCATCTCTACTGAAAGAATCCTTGCTTCTAATTTATTTAAATTATTAATAAATATTCTCTCTAAAATAATACTTATTCCTTCTTCTTTGATTGGAAGCTCCATATGAGTATAACCTTCACAAGGCAAGTGCAAGATTTATCCCAAATGTAATGGATCAAGAACAATGTTAACACCTTTCACTAAAGACTTTACTGTTCTATTGTAGTAACTTAAATTTAAATAGAATTCTCTGACCAAATCAACATAAATATTTTTCTTCAAAAGAAAATAAAACTCCTATCATTGACTTTTAATTTTTGATCCAATAGAGAATCCTTCTTTTTCAAAAAAAACTAAAACTATGTTCTTTCTGGGTTTTACATTTTGATTGGAGAGAGGTACCTTCCTTGGACTGAGTGGGGACTGTAAAGAAGCTGGAGCAAGATCTAGAACTGGGGTTGGAGTAGGAGAGGACTCGGCTGTCATTTTTTTCTACGTACATCCTCTTCTAACCCACGAACAGACTTTCTTCTCTGCGGTAGCTTCAATTTGGGAGCCATTTTGGACAACAAAAGCTTGCAAACAGCTAAGGAGACCTAATGAAAGGTAGAGTGGAAAGGATTTTAGAAGAAAAATAAAAATTTTTAGGAAGATGGACTATTGGTTTGGAGACGAGGGTTTGAAGCTAGGGTAAGCTTGATCCACCCCAATGAAGAAGAGAAGGAAAAGGGATTTAGTTCCTAAGAGGGCAATTTGAACAGAGAAAATCAATGGGAAGAGAGATTTTAAGAGATTTTTGTAGTTGAGAGAGCGGAGGGAGAGGAGATTTTTGTTCGGTGGGAAGAGGAAGATGAAAGGCAAAGAGTCAGCTCCTTTACAAACAGAGATTTTTCAATAAAATAGAGCACCCGATGGATTTAATAAAAATTATAAGTTTACCCTAGGGTCGACCCTATGGGTCGACTCATGGCTAGAAAAATAAAAGAATGATGAAAAAATTTTGAAAAAATTTGAAAATTGAGGGAAGGGTGTCCATTTAAGAGATTGATCATATGAATGATAGTTTTGAGCTTTTAAGAAAAGAGAGATAAGAATTAAGCTCAAAAATTGGTTCAATGTATTTTTGGCAAAAAGAACTTAGAATCAAAAAGATACTTAAGCTAATGGATCAAAGATTCCTAGTTCTCTCCTAATTTTACAAAATCTATCTTCACTTAAGGCCTTAGTAAAAATGTCAGCCAATTATTTTTCAGTACATGCATAATCAAGAATTATATTATGATTTTGGACATGTTCTCTTATGAAATGATGTCTAATTTCAATATACTTTGATCTAGAGTACTGAATTGGATTATTAGTTAGATTAATAGCACTAGCATTATTACATCTTATGGGAGTTTCATTGAGTTTGATGCCAAAATCCTCAAGTTATTGCTTAATCCACAAGATTTGAGCACAGCAACTTCTAGCTGTAATGTATTCAGCCTCGACCGTAGACAGTGCCATCGAATTTTACTCTTGCTAAACCAAGAGATTAAGTTAGCTCCTAAAAATTGATAAATTTCACTAGTACTTTTTTTTATCTAATCTACATCCAGTAAAATCTGCATCTGAAAATCCTATTAAGTCAGTTGATGAGTTCTTAGAATATCATAATCCTAGAGTTTGTATACTCTTTAAATATTTAAGAATTCTTTTAACTATATTTAAATACAATTCTTTTGGATTTGATTGAAAGCGAACACATAGACAAATACTAAACATAATATCTGGTCTACTAGCAGTTAAATATAATAAAAAACCAATCATGCCTCTATAAAGTTTTGAGTTTACATTTTTACCTCCTTCATCCTTGTCAAGCTTACATGATGAGCTCATGGGGGTACCAATTTCTTTGGAGCCCTCCATTCCAGACCTTTTGAGTAGTTCTTTTGTGTATTTGCTTTGAGTGATGGAGATCTCTTCCTTTGTTTGTTTGATTTGGAGTCCGACGAAGAATGTAAGTTCTCCCATCATGCTCATCTCGAACTCTCCCTACATGAGCTTAGCAAAATCTTGACAAAGAGTTTCATTAGTAGACCTAAAAATAATATCATCAATGTATATTTGTATAACTAAGATATCATCATAATTTTTTTTAATGAAAAGGGTTGTATCTATATTTTCTCTTGAAAAATCATTATTAAGCAAGAATTTACTTAACCTTTCATACCAAGCCCTAGGTGCTTGTTTTAAACCATATAATACTTTGTTTAATTTGAAAACATGATTAAGAAAGGCATGATTTTCAAAATCGAGGGTTGTTCTACATATACTTCTTTAGCAATATAATCATTTAGAAAAGCACTTTTGATATCCATTTTGAATAACTTAAAATTCATAAAGCATGTATATGCAAGTAAAAGCCTAATTACTTCTAATCTAGCAACAGGTGCAAAGATCTCATCAAAATCAATTCTCTCTTCTTGATTATAACCCTTTGTAACCAATCTTGCTTTATTCCTAATTACATTTTCATGTTTATCCAATTTATTCCTAGATACCCATTTTGTGCCAATAACTGGATAATTTTTAGGTCTTGATACTAAAGTCCATATATTATTTCTTTCGAATTGATTAAGTTTCTCTTGTATTGCATTTATCCAATTATAATCTTTTTCAGCTTCATCTATGATTTTAGATTCAAAATGAGAAACAAATGTAAAATGATTGTATGCATCTCTAAGTGAAGAATGAGTTCTTACTCCATGTATAGGATCACCAATGATTAGTTCTTTGGGATGATTGTGATCATACCTCCATTCTTTGGGTAGATCATTTGTACCTTGAGGTTGTTCTTGTTGTTCTTCACCTTCATCCTCTTGTTTATTTTCATGTTCTTCATTTTGAACTGTTGAGTCTTTTAGGGTGAGCTCCTTCATCCCTTCTATAAGAAAATCTGGATCATCAATACCTTCACTCTTTCTTGAAGGAAGATTATTAGTCTTATAAAAAATAACATGTATTGACTCCTCTACTACTAAAATTCTTTTGTTGAAAACTCTAAAAGCTTTGCTAGAAGAGGAGTAACAAAAAAAAAATAGCCTCATCAAATTTTGCATCAAATTTTTCTAATCTCTCTTTATCATTATTTAAAATAAAATATCGACAACCAAAAATATGAAAGAATGCAATATTTGATTTTCTTCCTTTCCAAAGCTCATAAGGTACTTTCTTTAGAATTGGTCTAATTAAAGTATGGTTTAAAATGTAATATACCATGTTAATTGCTTCTGTCCAAAAGTATCTTAGGAGGTTGCTTTCATATAGCATGGTACGGACCATTTCTTTAAAGATTTTATTTTTTCTTTCTACTATCCCATTTTGTTGGAGTGTTCTAGATGCTGAAAAGTTGTGGTCAATGCCTTTTTCATCATAAAATTTTTCAAAATCTTGATTTTCAAATTCGATTCCATGATCACTTTGAATATTTTGAATTAAAAAATTTTTTTCATTAGTAACTCTTCGATAAAATTTTGAGAACACATGAAAAATTTCATCCTTATGTGCCAAAAAGAAAACCCATGTAAAATGAGAGAAATCATCAATAATTACAAAGTCATATCATTTTCTATCTAAACTAGTAGTTTTAGTGGATCCAAATAAATTCATGTGCAATAATTCTAATGGCCTAGAAGTTGAAACAATGTTCTTAAATTTGAATGAGATTTTTGTTTATTTACCTAGTTGGCATACATCACAAATTCTATCCTTTTCAAAGTTTAATTTAGGTAAATCGATAACCAATTTTTTTTTGATAAGTTTTGAAAGTGAATGCATGCTAATATGTGTAAGCCTACAGTGCCAAAGCCAACTAGTCTCATTAATTTTGGCATTCAAAGCTATCAAGTGTTATATGTTTATCTTGGAAAGATCATTCAAATCTATCATATAAACATTACCATGTCTATGCCCAACAAATTTAGTGCCTTCATCATTGGGACTAGTTACTATGCACAATGAAGATTCAAAAATAATTTTGTACCCTTTATCACAGAATTGACTAATGCTTAATAGATTATGTTTTAAACCATCTATTAATAAAATATTTTCAATATACTTGGAGGGAGTGATACCAATGTTACCTATACCGATGATCTTTTCTTTGCTATTGTCTTCAAAGGTGACCATCTCTCCATCTTTTGCATCAAGTGTGATGAATTGAGATTCATTACCTGTCATGTGTCTTGAGCACCTGCTATCAAGATGCCATTTTCGATTCATTTCTTGGGATGCAAGATACACCTACATACAAAAATCAAGTTTTGATTTTAGGTACCCAAGTTTTCTTAGGTCCTCTTTGGTTAGTCACAATGGTTCCTCTTGAAACCCATATTTTTCTCACATTCGAATTTTCAGATTTGCTAGAGAAATATGTATAGGATTTGTGTCCTACTTTATCATATTTAAAGCAAATAATATTTGAAAACTTATTGCTTAATGAGTTTACATAGATATTTTTTTAAAATTTTTATTTCTTTAAAGGGTTGTAGCCAAGACCGGCTTTATCATAAACGGCCTTTTGTTTATCAAGTATCATTTGAAGTTTAGTTGAACTAAGAGTAAACTTTTCTATCATAGGTTTTAACTTAGCAATTTTATTTTTTAAGTTCAAATTTTCTTGTGTCAAGATCAATTTTTCATTTGAAATAATCTCATTTTCTTTTAGTAAAGATTGATTCTTTGATTTTAATTCTTTGTTCTTTACCCCTAACTTCTTTAGATCATCAATTAGATCATAAAATGCTTCTTAAAGTTCTTCAAAAGTAAAGTTATCAGGAGTTTCAGCATTTATCTCATTTTTATGTGCCATAAGGCACAAGTTGGCTTGCTCATGTGAATCTTCTTTTTCGGAGCTTGACTCATCACCGTCACTCCATATAGCCACCATAGCTTTTTTCTTTTACTTCTTGAGGCCCTTCTTAAGTTGTGGACATTCAGACCTAAAGTGCCCCGACTTCTTATATTCATAACAAATAAGGGACTGCTCCTTATCCTTCTCCTTGCTATGCTCTCCTTTTGTAGGTGGCCTCTTCCTCATTCTTTTTTTTTTCCTTCAAAAATATTTTAAACTTTCTAGTGATGAGGGCTATTTCTTTATTTTGCTCTTCATTTTTTGTTTCATCGGATTCCTTATCAAGTTAAGCAGTGAATTTGAGGGTGATTGTCCTCTTCTTCTTGACATCTTCTTCTTGATGTTGTTTCATGCTTTGCTCGTATGTCATTAGTGATCTTAGAAGCTCCTCCAAGAGTAAAACATTCAGATCTTTGGCTTCTTGGATTGCGGTCACTTTAGCCTCCCAAGTCCTTGGTAAAGACCTAAGAATCTTTCTTACAAGATCGCTATTAGAATAAGACTTACCAAGACTTTTTAGACCATTAATAATATCCATAAAATGAGTAAATATTTTAGTTATTGATTCATCATGCTTTATTTTAAAGATTTCATATTTATGCATAAGCATGTTAATTTTTGATTTCTTAACTTGATTAGTTTCTTCATGTGTTACTTCTAATCTATCACATATTTTCTTAGTCGACATGCATGTTGAAATATGATTAAACTCATTAGCATCTAAAGCACAATATAAAATATTCATGGCTTTGGCAATGAGTTGAGTCATTTTCTTGTCAACCTCATCTCATTTTTTTTCAGATTTGGTTGATTCTACACCATCAATTATCTTAATGGGTATGTATGGTCTATTAACTATGATACTCCACATATCATAGTCAAGTACTTGGATAAAAATTTTCATTCAAACTTTTCAATAGGTATAGTTTGACCCATTGAAAAGTGGAGGTCGGTTTGTGGACTGCCCTTCGACTAGTGAAGCACCAACTTGAGTTGCCATAAATCTTTAGCTCTTTGATAGTTAAATCAAAATAGGACTAGAGCACTGAGCTCTGATACCATTTGTTACCCAACTATGCAACCCAAGAGGGGGGGTGAATTGGATTTTTAAAATTTTAAAGTTAATTTAGAACCACAAGGATTAAATAATAATGAACAAGTTATATGTAGTAAGTGATTTAAGCAAGGTGTAGAAATGAGATGCAAGAATATAAAAAAATAAAGAAACTTAGAAACAGAGCAAGTAAGCACAACACCAACAATCAAGATTTATAGTGATTCGGTGCCAACCTTGTACCTACATTCACTCTCTAAGTTCTTACTTAGGAATTTAAATCCACTAAAATGTATTCAACAAAAATACAATGTCGGTACCTCCAACTCTAGCTATCCCAAGCTTGAACACTTATTTTTTAGGTACAAGCCAACCCAATACAATTTGATTCAAGGTTCGGACCAACCTTTCCAAATTTTGAAATCCTTCCAAAACTAAAGATCAAGACAAAAATAGAGTATAAGAGTTAATCACATGGAAATACAAGTTTGGCTTCTTTAATGAGTAAATAAAACTTTAAATATATTTTACACAATAAGGAAGAAATTTTTCTGATTTTTCTCAAAGTTGTTGAAGAATTGAATGAGCTTTTGAGGGGTTGGTGAACTTGAAATGAAAGCTTCTTTTGCTTGAAGAGGATTTTTTTCTTAGGGCTGAAATGAATGCTTGAAAACCTCCTCTTTTTTCCTCCTTTAAGTCTCTTTATATCTTCAATGGATGCTAGAGACAAATCTGGGCTGAAATAAAGCCATTGGAGAGTTTTAAATGAGCATTAAATGTGATCAAAACGAGCTGAAAACTAGTCGTTACAAAAATTTTTCATCACAGGGGGTCGACTCATAGGATCGACCTCTACACAGAGATCGACTCATAGGGTCGACCTCTGTGGCACAGAACAGAAAGTTACTATTATGTATCTTTGGCTTGCACAGCAATAGAGATCGACTCATAGGATCGTCCCCTTTGGGTATGCCAGCCAAAAATAGTGTGTCGTTCAGCCCTTTTGACAGGGATCGACCCTAAGGGTCAATTCTTTTCTTTAAACTTGATTTTCTCTCAAAATACACATCCAAAAAATATGAAATTACCTTCAATAGATTACAAATTTTTTATTCTTGCTCTTGAGACTTGCAAATCAGAACTTGATAAAGTTATGATTTAACCTCTGAAATATAATAAATCTTTTTTCAAGCCAAAATCATTAGTAATCCCCTCAAATATTTTGTAATTATCAAAATTAATTCATGGAGCAACAAGATGTGATTTGGTTTAGATTCAAATAAGAAAATCTAGAGTCCATATAGGATTGGACTCTTTCTCCCCATGCACCTTCCACTTTGATGCCAACTTTCTCCATGCTCAAGAGATTTTTGCATGATATTTTTTCATGCCAAAGAGTCTTCTCCCTCCCTTTCTCACATTCAAATCTGATTTGATTTTGATAAAAAGAAGGTTTTGAAATTGGATTTCAAAACATTCCTTATCAAGAGAATCTGTTCTTATCCAAATCACTCCACACACAAACTTATTTTTTTTCTCCTTATGTGTGCAACACTTTGAGGAGATTTTTGTGGAAAATTAGTTGGAGAACTGATTTACTGTGGAAAAATATGGGAAGGGGTGTCCCATTTTTTTTTGGACATGTTTTGGCATAGAATTGGGGGAGGGTGCGACATCTCTTGGAAGAGTCCAAGATCTTTTGGACTCTTCACCCAACTTCTTACATGCCTATAAAGAGGGAGTTGTTTCTCTCTTTTGTGTGTGTAAGAGGCCAGAAAAGAGGACTTTTATGATGAGAAGTTCTTGGGTTCATGGTGTGAAAGAAGAAGGAGAGTCCTTTCTCTTGGGGTGTGTGCAAAATCTATTTTTCTAGAGTTTGCTCCTCAGGGTTTGGGAAGAGAGAAAAATAAGAGAAAAAATAGTTTCTTCTTCATATTTCTTTTAGATCCTCATCTCCTCTAGAAGTCCATCTTCAATCTTGAAAAAGTTTCAAAGATTTGAAGAAAGCTAGTACTCTTAAAAAGATCAATCAGATCGAAGCTTTGAGTGGATTTTTCATAGAGACCGGATGCGTGTGCGGCTACAAGTAACCCGCAAGGATCATCCTTACCATATTTTTTATCAGTGATGATCATCGATCCGCACTCAAGTATCGAGTTCTAAACTCAGATTAGAAGTAGATATGATCTACTGCTTACATCCATACATGCAGATTTTATCATATGATTATTTCAGATTTTATATACAACATATCATGTCATAGATCCTAGAGTAGGTTAATTTGATGATTAGATCATATACATGTTAGATTAATTTGATTAATCTAATTATTTTCTACTGTAATTTATTCAAAAAAATTTCGAAATACATGCATGAAATCATCTATATTTTTCAACACTATCCAGCCTCTTTTCTCTTGTTGAGCACCACCATCACTGATGTTGGTTGCCGTCCGAGCCTCTATATTGATATCTTAGGAAGAGATGATTGGGATTAGTTACTGATAAGCTTCTAAGACTTGATTCAGACATCATAGTCAAAGTCTCCTATTCTTTTTCTTTGATTTTGTTTCCATCCAGCCGACCATTGCCGCCACCAACCACTTGCTGTGTTAGAAAATATGTGTTAAAATCAATCATCTAAATGATTATGCTCTTTGTAATTGTATATGAATTATTAATTAATAAAAATTATTTGATATTTTCATCATAAATCATGCATCTTTTTAATTAAACTCTTTTGTTAAGATGAAGTCTTTAGAACTACTTTCTATTGATAAAAGAGAATTTATCATGTAGTTCTTAAACTTGTTCATGATCAAATGATGCATTATTAATAAGGATAATAATGTTTATCGAGTATGGGTCATTGTGTGCCATATAGATTAGTTGTCCTCTAAACCAAAGAGTGTGAAGATATTGGTATGGCATATAGATGAGACATAGGAGTACATCATCACTGAACAGTGACTCCTTTGCGGAGCGTTCTGTTGTCAAGGATAGCTCACGAAGGATATGGGCATAAGTATCCCTCTGACCTGAGATCACCATGGTGACTTGGAAGCAATTTACTATACTTTGGTACCAGACTATCTGTATTTTTAATACAATGATGGAAGGCACTAGGTATAGTCAACTACTTGCAAAGTTAGTGTGTGAGTTAAGATGGGATTGACCTCTTTCGGATTATAGGAGTTAATGCATCACTGTGTTTCAATTGAGCAAAACCTTGGTCAGAATAATCCTTGTGAGGAGTCACAAAATTTATGAGGTTGAAATATAATGTGGATGAACTAATTGAGGGTTGATAGTTTAACCCTAAGTTATCCTGAGCATTGAGGGTCAAAAGGATGAATTATGCGATAACCATATCTCAGGTTCTTGAACATTGCTTTGCCACTATTCAACACTATTCGAACGTCAGGTATCATTGCTAGATGGTTACTTCGATTAATATAAAAATTTATTTTTATACTACTGACTTAATATTCGAACCTATGGGGTTAAACACAATAAAAATTTTGGTTTGGTCTGATGATTGATCGATAATTATAAATCATTGAAGGGTATAATCATCAACATGATTGATAACTAACCTTATGCAAAAGTTACAATAAATAATTTGTTAAGAGTTAGTAAATTATAGAAAGATTAATTAGCTCAATTTGATTGAGCAATGAGGTTGAAATTAAGTCTAATTGAATTGAATTCAATTTAGATTGATTTGGATTTGATTAGATCAAGCATAATTAAGTTATCAGATAATCCAATTGCAAGGGAGATTAATTTCTGATTTGATCAAAATTTGAATTCAATTATTTTCTAATTGAATTAGGATCTAATTGAATTTCTAATTGGATTAAAAATTTCTTTATCTTTGGGTACAACCAATTCCTAAATTGGTTAGGAATCAATTAAGCATAAAAGGTAAGTCCTAGTTGAAAGGGACTCTCTCTCTCCCTTGGTCGCCCCATGAGAAACCACCCACTTCTTCATGCATTTTTATTTTATGCATTAGATTTCTTCATGCAAAAGTTGATGTCACCCTCTTTATTCTCTATTCCCCATATGGATAAGGATTAGTTGATAAGGTAAGTTCAGATTTGATTTGAACTCAATACCTTTTCAAGATGAGATTTGATCTCATCTAATGTCTTTGACGCCATACCACAAAGGGTTTCTTTTGTGTGACAAAAAGAGGAGCTTTTATCATGTGAAATGTGATTTATATCATGGATATTGAGAGAGAGTGGTGAGGACTCTTTCATGTGTGAAATAGAGAAAAATAGTTTCCTCTTAAGACATTGGTGTGGGTTTATGTCTTAGGGCATGAGCTCTTTGGCGTGGGTTGATGTTTTTGATGCCTCCTCCTAAACCCTAATCCCTTCCTCTTTATAAAAGGGGTCCAATAGTTGGATGCCCAATAGAGAGAGATTTTGGGGAGAGCCATCTCCTCTTGGGCGTGGGTTCCTCCTTGTTGACACTAGGATTTTGGGTTAGAGAAAAAACAAGAGAGAAAGAGTTCTACCTTGCTTTCTTCTACAAACTCTTTCTTTTTCCATGGATTAGCATTCAAGGGTCTCTGCAAGGAGCTAGCACTCCAGAGAGGTCGATTAGATCGGGCTTCATGTGGATACTCATGGAGGTCGTATGAATATGTGGCTAGAAGAACCTGAAGTGCTCAATGTTCAACTGTGGTGTATTTTGACCCACGATCAGATATAAAGATCAGATCTCTATCATCTAGTAGATTAGATCTATTATTTCAGATGTTATTTTCATTATGCATGCATATTTTATGTCATAAGATCCATGCTTAGGTAGTTGTGGATTAGATCTAGTACATGATAAATTAAATTGTATAATTTAGTTTGCTTCCATTGTGAAAAAAAAATTAAAAATCATGCATGAACTTTTCTAGCTTTCCTTCAGTGGCCGCTAGTATGTTGTCACCACCACCTTCATTGGGTGCTGCCATGGGTGACCAGCCACTGGCTTCCTATGATGAGGGTTGGGGAAGAGAAAAAGAAGGGGATAGTCCCCTTCTTTGGAAGAAGAAGAAGAGAAAAAGAGAGTCATTCCCCCCTCTCTCTTTTCTCTCTTAACTTTCTCTCTCCTCTCTCTCCTTCTTTATCTCTCCTCTTTCTTTTCCTCTCTCTTTAGCTAGTTAAACCCAATCGAGGGATCAAGATTCATAATTGATGGACCCTGAATGAGTTCAGTGAGATGTCCTAGATTGGTATCATGGGTGATCACTCTTCTTATTGGCCTTCACCTTAGCCTTCATTGGCTGTCCATCAATTTATTATTGACAAGCTCCGACTTATTACCTAAACCTTGATTGAATGCCCCTTTATTGATTTGAAAAATTTGGCAATCTTATTCGATTGACTTAGGCTATTAGATGTTGGTACCTAATTAGCCTCATCCTTATTATACCTATCTTCTTTTATGATCAATATTGATTTTGTATAAAAGTGTGATTGATTGGATAGAAAATGCTGAGCAAGAAATTTTGTACTCTAGTTTGTCAATCAAGATAAAATCTTAATTTCTTATTTAATTTTAAAATAAAAATATAGAAAATTAGATTTAAGATTAATTCAGATATTAAAATTTTGAAATTAAGATACTAGTAATAATTTATTATTTTTTATGATGATGATTGATTAAAGATGAATTCAAATTATATCGATTGATCAGACATGCTAGGTGCAAATTAGTAAACAATTATAACCATATTATCATCGATAAAGATAAGATTCCTATATATGATTACTATTATATATATTATTTTTATCATTGGATTGGTTTCATTGGTTTTGTATCACTGAATTTGTGTTGATGGATTTTTCTTGTTTGAAATACCATTATTTCTTGAATGATTTTTCAGCATGAGTATATTATGTGTTTGACTATATATGTGTATCAATGATTGACGATATGGTTATATACTTTTGATATGTTTATTTTGATCACAGTGTAAATTGAAACTAATTTGATAAAATCAACATCTAATTATTGGATAAAAAAGATATGATTTTGATTAATCTCATCATGTGGATAGCCGACACGGAGCTTATACCTAGGATAGCCTCCATGGACTTATGCATAGGATAGCTGGCTAGTAGCTTGTACCTGGGACAGCCTCTATAGGCTTATGTATGGGATAGCTTTTCGGAGTTTATATCTAAAAAAAATTATGCCCTACAAGCTAATCATAATTTGTATTGCGATAGAATTTCTTTTGATCTTTCTGCTCATGTACATGATATTTTGTGAATTAAATAAAGGCTTTATGTTTCATCATATGCTGCATCTTATATTTATTATTAAGATTATGATGAACCTTATAGATTAAGATAATGGTTTTAGGGCTACAATAAGATCATGTCAGTAGGATTTAAAATTTTAATATAAAATATTTTCAGTCATTCGTATATTGAGTTGGGAATCAATGTTTTCGAAAATACTGGCACATCTTATGTATAGTCAAAGGAAAGGATAATTAATCTCACAATCACTTATGTAAGATACTAATATAAGGATGTGGATACTCATTATAGAATGAGTTCACTGAATTGACTCACTGAAAGAGAATATCTTATGGAGCCTTACTTGCATATCAAAAGATGATTCTCTAAGTGAGAGTAGTGCAACTGATCCTTATACCTGAGACCATTATAGAATCTTGTGCATGTGAATCCATATTTTAGTTCATACTCATTCATGACTAAGTCATGTATGGGATATTCTGAATATGGTAGATTGTATATGAAAGTTGTGAGTAGATCAATATAGAATCGATCACTCCTAATAAGAAAGATCGCATCCTACTTGCTCCAATTATATGATGATTCAAGGAGACTTTGATCAAAATAGAATAAAAATTAAAATAATAATAATATTTTATTAATTAAATTATCATTATTAGATTTTAAAAAATATAAATATGAAATTAGATTTGATATGATTTTATATCCATAGTCATATTCGGGATGCAGTATGATCGCAAGATTGAATTGTACAGTAACTTGCCATGGAAGGATACTTTTGATATTTTCATCAAAATTTTATATCTTCTAGATAAATATGATATATTGTTAAATGACAATCTTGTCTTATAGATTTGATCGAATTAAAGAGTATAATTCGATCGTCAATTAGAAAGGATTCTAATTGTTGAAATCGGATTAACATGAGGTAGACCTAAATCGATTAGAAAAGATTCTAATCAAATCTGGTCAACTTGCACTCAGACCTATTACTGGCTAGATGTAGAACCCAATGGGTCACATACAAAGAGAATTGATCAAGAATATAATTGGATTAGATCAAGTTTGTAGGATGAACATGCTAGCACGTATTGCAAACCCTAGCTCCTATATTCGAATTGGATTCGAAATTGATTCTAGATTAGGCTAATTAAATCTAATTAGACTCATATTTGGATTGGATCTGATTTGGGTTGACCCTTAGCTGATTGTGCCAAGGGAATTGACCCCTACATTCAGGCTTCCCATGCACCAGAGAGTCTCTCTCTTCGGTGCGTGGGGTTTCTCTCTTGTGCATATATTGTGTGGCAACCCTTGGTGTCGGGTGCCCTTTCCTTTGTGCTTATCCAAAAGTTTTCATGCCAATTTTGTTGGGGCATGGACTTTCAAGATCAAGAGGCACCTTGGAGTCCTTCTACTCCAAGGGACTTCTTGTGTCATCTAAAATTTGGATATGCTTGGAGTCTTATCCTAGGTGCCACCTTAGAAGAGGCCAACTGCATGAAGGCACCTCTTCAATATTTCCACACATGAATATGGAGTTGTGGCATGGTGTTTTTTTTCCTCTAAGTGGTGCTTAAAAAGTCCTTCTGACTCTTAAAGTCCTCTTAAGTCTTCGATGGAAATGGATAAGGATCCCCCTTAATGTTGGTGCCCCTTGACTTTTAGATAAAAATGAAAGGCATCTTTTGGTTCCAGATAAACCCAAATGGTGCCATTTCATTTATTTCTGAATTTTTTTGTGGGTGAGAAAATTAAGAAGGGACATGAGATGAATGGAGGGGCATAAGAAATCCTTAGAAGGGTGCGAGAAAATTTGGATAAGCATTCGCACACCACCTATAAATAGGTGGTGCACCCAGGGTTTTAAAGCAATCCATTTCATCCTTCTTTCTTATGAAAGATCTCCAAGGTTGCCTGAATACTTCTCTTCCTTCCCTTGTTAAGATAAGGTCCTCTTAAGGACAAGGTGTCTGCTTTAGGACAAGGGCTTAGGAAGAGAAATAGGAAAGACAAGGAGAATTAGAAAGAAGGAAAGAGAAGCCAAGAGAGAACGGAGAAAGGCAAAACACTTGAGAAGTGTAGGTGCTGCCAAAATAGCCCAAAAAATTTTTTATGAAAGAATTTAGCAAGAAGAACCCATTTTGGGGAGCTAGAGTCTTGAACCCAGTTTCTCTGTGGATCAACGTTGGAGGGTAAACACTTGGATGCCTAGTGAAAACTCTGCCGAATTTTGGATTTAAAGTGACAGGTATTCTTCTATAGCTGCTATATTCATATGCAAATATTGTATATGATTGTTAATCATTAATGTGATCCTAGATTAGGATTTGATGATTAAGATTTTATAATAAAATATTTTTGAAATCCATGCTTTTGTTGTGCCATCACAACCTTGCAGTGGTATCAGAGCCAACCTTGATTGATTCAATCATATGATCATGCTTAGGTATAGAATTGTTGATCACCTAGATTTTTGAATTATGCTATATGATAGCAATGTTTTAATTTCATATATTTGATATGAATTATATTATGCAATTCATAAATGAATTTTGCAGTCACATGTCTTAATATGACTTTCTAATATTGAACCATGTTGATATTCCTTGCTATAATTGCTTCGTGCTGTAAATGTTCATAATAGAATGTGCATGAGATCAGAAAGCCCTCATAAAAATTTATATTAAGTCATGGTGTAAGAAACTAATGGCTGATCAATTTTGGATCAATTGATTAATTGATGTCTAGAAAAGTATCAAAGGTGGTTATTTAATTAGGACCGTTGCGAAAGCACGGGGAGCATCCCACCTACTTACCTAGCCAATTTGGTTAAAAGATCTTGACTTTAGAAAGCTTGATGTTGATAATACTACTCAGGGCCTTCCTTCACGCTAGGTCAATATTATGTCAAGAACCATAGTAGGTTTGTTGTGCAACCATAAGGCATGCTATGGGGACTTATATAATATAGTCTTGATGCATAAAAATGCTTATGGCATTTTTGGATATGTTGCTTTGTTGTGCAACGACAAGGACAGCATTATTCAAATATGACTGTATGAAAATGAAGAGTTTGACTGAACTAAAATATTATAGTTTGTTGTGCAACTATAAGGCTATAAGTATTTTAGAGGCCAAGATTAAGTTGAGAATTGCATGAGATGCAACTGAAAAGAGTTTCTTATCTTTGACTCATAAAGGTTTGTTGTGCAACCTTAAGATCTCTGTGAGGAATTAGGATCTCAATCCCACTAAGAAAATCAATTAGGATTTTTCATTTATCATAGGAGAGGGCTATGGTATTCAATAAAATAGTGAGAGTAATAATTAGATAAAAATCCTTATCTAGTTGCATATATGTTATCATGAATAGTTTGCTTATATTATATTATGTTCTTTATTTATGTAAATTAATTATGCATCATGATATCTTCACTATCACTGAGAGGCATCTTAGATGCCAACAAATTAACTGATCCAAATTATGTGGATTGATTGAGAAATTTAAGGATTGTACTTACTTAAGAGAAGATCTCCTATATCCTCGATATCCTTAACCTTGAGCTGGTAGGGGAGAATGCTACAGAGGATGACATAGCCACATACAAGATGTAGTAGAATGATAGTTTGACTATTAAATGTATCATGCTTGCCTCCACGAGCAATGAATTACAAAGGCAGCATGAAAGCATGAAAACTCACTCCATACTACTCAATTTGAAAAGATTGTATGGTGAATAGAGTAGAACTACTAAATATGAGATATCTGAGCAGTTATTCTGTAGCAAGATAATAAAGAAGAAAGAAAGACTATCTCCAAACAAAGTATCTATTTTCATTACGGCAAGGCAGACCATTGGAAAAGAAATTGCAAGAGTTTTCTTGCAACTGTAAAGTCTGGTGCAAGTGTTGCATCAAAAAGTATGTATGTGATACATACTAATTTATCATTGAGTTTTTCAATTTTAAATTCATGGGTATTGGATATCGTTTGTAGTTTTCATATATGCAAATCATTGCAAAGGCTATAGAAAATTAAAAAATCAAAGAAGGATGACTTCGAGCTTTATAGTGCTGGAGGAGAGTCCCTCTAGGCTGAAGCTGTTGGAACCTATCTTTTGAAGTTACCTTTGGGCAATATTTTAGAATTGGAAGATTATTATTTTATGCCTAAGATCATTAGAAATGTGATTTTCATTCTTTTGTTGTTAAAAAAAGTTTTGAAATTAATGAAAAGGACAATGGTTGCTCTATTTTTTTTTCTAATGAGATTTATTGCAATGGCATTCTGGAAAATGGTCACCTAGTTCTATCTCTCAATGACTATGCTTTTCATATTGATGAAAGTAAAAAATAAAAGAGAGAAGAGGTGAATAATATCTTTCTCTGACATTGTTGTCTTGGTCACATAAGTGAGTCAAAAATAAATAAATTATACAAAAAAGAGTTTTTTGATCCTCATGATTATGAATCATTGAAAACTTATAAATCTTGTCTTATGAAAAAAATGATTAAGACTCCATTCACTGGATATGGAGAAAGGATAAGTGAGTTACTAGGACTTGTGCATATAGATGTATGTGATCCTATGACAACTCAAGCCTAAGACGGATACTCTTATTTCATCACTTTCACTAATGATTTATCAAAGTTTGGATATGTGTATCTTATGAAACATAAATTTGAAGACTTTGATAAATTTAAAGAGTATCAATATATGATCAAGAAACATATTAGAAAGAGTATTAAAATTCTTCGATCAGATCAAGGAGGTGAATATCTTTCTAGTGAGTTCTTAGATCATTTTAAAGAAAAGAGTATTCTCTTTGAATCGACCCCTCCATATACACCACAATTAAATGGTGTAGCTAAAAGGAAGAATCGCACCTTATTAGATATGGTGCGGTCCATGATATGCTTTACAGATCTATCTATTTTCTTCTGGAGTTATGTCCTAGAGACTGTTGTATATATTTTAAATATGATATCTTCAAAATCTGTGCCTAGTACTCTATATGAGATATAGAGAGGAAAGAAGCCTAATCTTAAGTATCTTAAGATATGAGGCTGTCCAGATTATGTCCAAAGAAGTTTTGGACATAAGCTAAGTGCTAGGACAGATAAGTGTTTATTTATAGAATATCCTAAAGAGAGTATGGGATACCTCTTCTACCATCCTACTGAATAAAAGCTATTTGTTAGTAGGCATGCCACTTTTATGAAAAAAATTTATCCTAAAAAAGGACAATGGGAGGAAAGTTGAACTTGGTGAAGTTCAAAATCTACAAATAGAAATACACTATATTCCTCAGTCAGATGTACCCATTGATGAGGTACAATCACAACACACATCTCCTGTCTGAAGGTTAGAAAGAGTGTGTATAGCATTAATAAGATATAGATTTATCATTGAGAATGATGAAGCCCACATTGTTAACAATGATGATCCTCTGACTTATTCAGAAGTTGTCATTAGTAGGGACTTAAAAAAGTTGCTAGAGGTCATGAATTTCAAAATGAACTCAATGTACACCAACTAAATGTGGACTTTGGTTGATGCACCTAAGGGTGTAACTCTTATAGGTTGCAAGTAGATCTATAAGAAAAAGATTGGAGCAGATGACTAAGTAGAAACCTACAAGATCAAACTGATGGCAAAAAATTTTAGGCAAAAGCAAAGAATTGACTATGATAATTTTTTTTCACCAGTAGCTATGCTCAAATCTATTTGGATTATGTTTGTGATAGCTGCATACTATAACTATGAAATCTGACAAATAGATGTGAAGACCATCTTTCTTAATGGTTATCTTGAGGAAGAGATTTACATGACTCAGTTAGATAGATTTATCTCAAATGAAAGCACAAATCAAGTATGCAAACTTAAGAAATCTATTTATGAATTAAAAAAGACCTCGAGGAGTTGGAACATCCATTTTGATGTAACTATCAAAAAATTTGGCTTCATCAAAAATATAGATAAACCTTGTATGTATAAGAAGACGAGTGAGAGTGCCATTGTCTTCTTAGTACTGTATGTAGATGATATACTTCTCATTGAGAATGATGTTTCAATATTGCAAGCGGTCAAGATATGACTATCAAGTAAGTTTTTCATAAAAGATTTGAGAGAAGCATCCTATATACTTGGTATAAAGATCTATAGGGATAGATCTAAGAGGATGTTAGGCTTGTCTCAGTTTAAGAACATAGATTTTGTGCTGAAAAAGTTCAGCATGGATGGAAGTAAAAAAGGTTACCCATGAGTCAAGGCATATATCTCTCTAAGAAGAAGTCTCCTAAGACACCTGAAGAGAGAAATAGGATGAGTTCTATTTCTTATACTTCGGTAGTAGGGTCAATTATGTATGCTATACTATATATCAGACCTGATGTTGCCTATGCCATAGGCATAGTCAGTAGTTTTCAGACTAATCTAGGAGAGGATTATTGAAAAGCAGTGAAAAATATTTTTAAGTATTTAAGAAATACTAAAGATATTTTTTGATATATGATGGATTTGAGTTGAAACTTGAAGGGTATTCTGACTCTAGTTTTCAATTAGATCAGATGATAGCAAGTCCACTTTAGGGTATGTCTTTACTCCATATGGTGGAGCAGTGAGTTGAAAGAGTTTCATGCAACAAACTGTAGCTAACTCAATTTCTGAGGCAGAGTACATTACTGCAAGTGAAGCCTGCCAAAAAAGCTGTTTGGATGAAGAAATTCATCACTGAATTGGATGTTCTTGAGATCGTGAATCTAGTACCACTTTATTGTGATGACACTGGCACCGCAGATCAAGTAAAATAATCTAGGTCTCATCATAGATCCAAGCACATTCTAAGATGCTTCCACCTTATTCGAGAGATTGTCGAAAGATAATATGTAATTATTGAACGAGTAAATACAAAGAACAACATAGAAGATCCACTTAGTGAAGCATTACCATAGCAATAGTTCGATCGTCACCTTGATTGTATGGAGATAAAATATAAGGACGATTGGCTTTAGTGCAACTGAAAGATTGAAAGAATTATGTCCTATAAGCCAATTGTAATTTGTGTTATGATGGAATTTCTTTTGATCTTCCTGCTTATGTACATGATATTTTATGAATTAAATAAAAGCTTTATGTTTCATCATATGCTGTATCTTATATTTATTATTAAGATTATGATAAATTTCATAGATTAGGGCAATGATTTTAGGGCTATGATGAGATCATGCTAGTGAGACCTAAAATCTTAAAATCTTAATCTAAAATATTTTCAGTCGTTGGTACATTGAGTCAAAGATCAATATTTCTGGAAAGACTGGCACATCCTATGTGTTGAGGATCTTCCCTTGGACTGTGGTGATCTTGGAACTAGCCGTAAGAACACCTCCACAACCCCCTCTTGGGCATGGAGGTGAAGGGAAAACCATGCCTTGGGCAGCAAGAAACTAGATGGCACCCACCTTCTTGGGGCACCTCCCTCATCCAAACCCTAGGGCGGCTAGGGCTTGAGGGAGGTGCCCCCCTTCCTTTAGATTCCCTTGAGAGGGGGTGGCTACACTAGAGAGAAGAGAGAGAGAGAGAATTTAAGGAGAAAAGCTTCATTAATTTCATGTTTTATTAGGTTACAATATATGGGTTTATATACCCTAGGGTTTCCATATGTTTCCTAACATAACATGTACCCCAATAAACTCTAGCTCAAAAACTCTCCTAGCTAACCCATATGAGACTGCACTTATCCAAGCCTATGTACACTTATGACTTGATCCAATGTCATCCCCATGGATCCAAACCCAGCCCATACATGATTAGCCACCTTAAGACCCAAATCTCTGGATCTTAATACCCGTGGAGGGCCAAACCTCCACCCTAGAACCAATCCAGTCCTAGCCCTACGATCCAAACTGGTCCTAGACTTATTGAGTTAACTTCATGGCTCAACTCCTGACCTTCTAAGGCTTGAGAGTACCACACTTATGCCTACAATCTCCACTTAGTGCTCCAAAGCTTTGGCAAACCTTGCGTGGTCCATCTACTCCAATCCTACTATCGTGCGTACCCTGACAGCATCTCGTGTAAATCCATCACTAATGTTGAATCCTTCACCCTTGGAGCTCTCTTGGAGGCCACTGAGATGTCCACCTCCTATTGGGCTAAAGGTCCTTCCTTGCTTTTATGAACTAATTTTCTTTCTATAGGCTTTCTTCTGCTGGACATTGCATCAATCACTGCTTCAGATTTTCCTGGAAAAACTGCAGATCTCTTGACATGCTCTGAACCCACCTATTATCTTCTAGACTTGTCTTAGTCCCCTCATAAGTATCCAGGTCCCGTCTTTCTGCCACCACTGCATATGACATCATATCCTTAGAGCCATTCCTTTCCGACTATCACACATCCCACATCGACCTATGCAGTGCAACACTACCACTGGTGCTAGAATTTTTTACCTTTCCTTGCACCCCTCGGCCCTAAACATATGCCAAACCTCTCTCCATATGTGGAGGTAGCTGTAATCAGTCCACCTAAATATGAAGCCATCTGATGCACCTACAAAAGACAAAACTGGAAATCGAGGTCGGCTGCACAATGTTATCCTACTGCACGTCCTATTATATCTCCACCACTATTGCTACTGTTTCGGTCCTTCCGCACATCATGAAATCTTCTGAAACCACTAAGAGTTATCCTCCACCTTTGAACCAGCAATGGTACCTAGGGAATCAGCCCCTTCCCTTTATCTCTTGCATCTTTTTTCCAAAAAACTCCACTGCGACCCATCATATCCTCTAGCCTTTTCTCCAAGGCCAAATGCAACTCAAGTTGGACCAACAAATCTTTCACCCTAACCTTCCACACCAAGAAGCTCCCCTTCTCATCAACCTTCTCAAACCTCACCTTCATCCCACTGCTATTTATTGGCCAAACCATAATCACTACAAAAGGCAAGATAGATCTAAGAAGCATATACCTTGGAACAGGATGTGCTAATTTATTTTTCCCTGACGGATCTCCTTCTTCTTCCTCCCCAACACCACCTGATGTTATGGGATTTTTCTTCTTAACTCCTACCCCTTGTAGAGGCCCTTATCAGGTTCTGAAAACCTAAAACCAGTAAGAAGAAAAAAAATCACAGAAGAACCAAACTAGAGTTGTTTGCGACTACCTTGCACTGCATTATCCTGCACCTTGTGCTCTACGAACTCTTTCTTCACATCCACGCCCATCCTAACTCTGATACCAATTGTTGAGGATCTTTCCTTGGACTGTGGTGATCTTGGAACCAGCAGCAAGAACACCTCCACAACCCCCTCTTGGGTGTAGAGATAGAGGGCAAACCATGCCTTGGGCGGCAAGAAACTGGATGGCACCCACCTTCTCGGGGTGCCTCCCTCATCCAAACCCTAGGGTGGCTAGGGCTTGAGGGAGGCACCCTCCTTCCTCTAGATTCCCTGGAGAGGGGGCGGCTACACTAGAGAGAAGAGAGAGAGTTTAGGGAGAAAGGCTCTATTAATTTTATGTTTCATTAGGTTACAATACATGGGTTTATATATCTTAAGGTTTCCACATATTTCCTAACATAACATGAACCCTAATAACTCTTAGCTCAAAAACTCCCCTGGCTAACTCACATAAAATTATGATCATCCAAGCCCATGTATACCCATGACTTGGTCCAATCTCACCCCCATGGATCCAAACTTGACCCATACATGAATTAGCCCTCTCAAGACCTAAATCCCTGGATCTTAAGACCCGTGGAGGGCCAAACCTCTACCCTAAAACCAAATCAATCCTAGCCCTAAGACCCAAACCGGTCCTAGACTCATTGAGCCAACTCCATGGCTCAACTTCTAACCTCCCATAGCTTGAGAGTACCACATCTGTGCCTACAATCTCCATCTTGATCCTCTAAAGCCTTGGCAAACCCTACGTGGTCCATCTACACCAATCCTACTGTTGCTGTGTACCCTGATAGCATCCTATGCAAATCCATTGCTAATGTCGAACCCTTCACCCTTGGAGCTCCCTTGGAGACCACTTAGACATCCGCCTCTCTTTGGACTGAAGGTCCTTTCTTGCTTTTATGCATCAATTTTTTTTCTGCAGGCTCCCTTCTGCTGGACAGCTGCACCAATCATTGCTTCAGATTTCCTTGGAGAAACTATGATTTTCTGACATGCTCTGAACCCACCTATCCTCTTCTAGGCTTATCTCAGTCCCCTCATGGGTATCTGGATCCCCTCTCACTACCATCACTGCATATGACACTGTATCCTCAGAGCTATTCCTTTCCGACTGTCACACATCCCGCATCGATATGTACAGTGCGACACCGCCACTGGTGCTGAAATTTTTCTTCTTCCCTTGCACCCCTCGATCTTGAACGTGTGCCAAACCTCTCTCCACATGTAGAGGCACCTCTGGCCAATCCTCCATCTAGAGATTATGCCTTGGACAGTCTCCAAGAGCTTATATTAGGGATTGTCTCGAGGAGCTTATGCATGAGAATTTGATCGATCATGGATTGGGGCATGATCTTGATTAGTCCAAAATTAGTAAGTAAAAGTTTAAGAAATCTAAAATTTTGATAAGATAAATAAATAACAAGATATGAAACTAATGCTGAATAAAAGATTTCACTTATTAGCACATTATGATACACCTCTTTTGATAAGATAGATATTTGAAACATGTTTACATGGATGTTTGAGTTATTATGAATATTTTATATGGGATTTTATGCTTTATGTCTTCAGGATATTGCTTATTGCCATTTTCAACTTATATTATTAGATTGGTTTGGATGTGCGGAGACTCTTAATTGGCTATAAAGATCACCCATCTCTATTTCTCTTTTTTTTCTCAAAGTTGCAAGATGCTCGTGATTGGTTATGATTTGGGTTCATGAGTTAACAAATAAATAGATAAGCATAATTGATACCTGATCAGATGTTTAAAAGAATTAAATTTATAATTATATAAATTTTACTAATTATTATAAAATTAGATCATTATTATTTATGAATATTGAGGTTGCATCGGATCTTAAGGCCTTTTATGATCTCTAGGACATTGCTCTAGGATTCATGTAGCCGTGTCGCATGGCCGACCTAGATTCTAGGTTCAGGACATGATAGAATGGTATCTGACTTAGATTATGATTACTAAAGATGGTGACTTAACTGATATTTAAGTATAAGGTGATAATCACTGAGAACATGATAAAAGTAGTAGAAAGGATTCAACATTTGGATTTTGAATTACTAGATATTGTGATGAAATTTATGCATAAATGGCATACAATATATATAACTGTTGGGTATAAAATCCCCCTCCCGACCGAAGTTTGTAAAGGATCGATCTTTCCAGAGCTCTTCTAGCTCCCGACCTTGTGCGTGGCGCCTCTCCGAACCTCCTCGATCATCCAGACTTCTCCGATAGTGAACTTCTGCATTCATCCATCGGGCCACCCTGAAGGCCCTTTGGGACTCACTGTCTGCCAACCTTCTACAGCAACCAACCACCTGAGTTTCTACCCTGAACTTCTTTCGGGCTTCGCCAGCATCCGAGCTTCCCCGACGACATGATTTCTACGATAACCAGACTCCACCCGAGTTTCTACGACGGTCGACCACCCCCGGATCCTAATCGAGCTCCCGTGAGAGCCAAACTTCTACTACGAGCGGTCTGCTCCGAGCTCCTACCGCAGGCTGACTGTTCCAGACGTCTACTGTAAGCAAATTTCATTCAAGCCACTACTATGAACAAATTTCTTCCGAACTTCTATTACAGGTAGACTTCAGCCGAGCTACTCCGTAGCGAGTGGATTCTGGACGAACTACTACGACGGGACACCACTCTGAGCTTCCACGATAACTGATCCTCGCTTGAGCTCCTACAATGGATGGTCTCATCTCAACCTCTCGCGAGAACAGGATCCCGTCCGAACTTCTCCAGCGGATGGATTTCGGACAAGCTTCTATAACGGACGAGCTCCAGCAGCTGGGTCCCTGCGATAGTCGATCGCCTTAGATGTCTGTTGAGCCTCCCCAGTGCTATCCGAAGTCCATCGCTGACTGACCTCCTACCAAGCTCCTCATAAAACCGGACTTTCCCAGTGGATGATCTTCGGATAAGCTTCCACATCAGATAAATCCCAGGCAGACTTTCCTAGCGATCGGACTTTCCCGGACTCTGCCAACAGAAAATCTCCATCCGAGCTCCTACGGCAGGTGACTCCTACCTGAAACATCAGCGACCTCGAAACATCCGAGCCTCTCCCAGAACGACGATGTGAAGAGCCATCCTGCTCCATCAAGCATCCCAGTCGAGCTTCAACCGATGGATTCAAACTCTCTAATAAGCCACGACAAGAGCCGCCATCCTGCTCCACTCTCTGCAACGGATTCCACACAGCTCCACCACTCTCTGGCAAGTCACGACAACAGACACCACTCCACTCTCCGTAACAAACTCCACGCGGCCCTGAACGACCCCTGACACCACTACTCTCCGTAACAAACTCCATGCAGCCCTGAACGTTCCACCACCAGACGGTTACAAGCGTCGCTGTCGATCAATTACGCCCTCTATCTATAAATAAGGACCCCCAGATATGTTCTTCTCTAAGCTTAAAACTCTATCTTGAAACTCTGCCTAAATTTTTGCTCGAGCACTCCATTTCTGTTGAAGCAGAGTACTGACTTGAGCATCAGAGGGTCTTGCCGGAGCACCCCTAACTCCGGTTTAGACTTTCTTTACAGGTTCCGATGGCGGCCGCGGTCATCCTAGCTCCAGCTTCTCCGACTTCAACAGGATTCTGCACCAACAGAATTGATGCTAGAGGAAGGGTACTGTGTCTTCGCGGTACCCTTGTTCTTAAAGGAGTGCTCAACGGGACCGATTCCGATCATCTTCTCCGGCATCCTCTTCTCCTTCCTCTACTAGATCTTCACCCGATGCCTCCCCGTAAAGCATCCACCAGGCGATCCACGGCCTCTGCGGCCAGATCTCAGGCTCCTGCCTCACCTCCAGTTTCCCAGGCTCCTCCTCCTCCTCTGACGATGGCGGTCGGCACGGAGCAATTCGACCTGCTAGTTCAGCAGGTCAGAGGCCTCACTGGAGCGGTGCAGGCCATGCAATAGCAACAACAGCCGCAGGCGTCGGTGCGGTTGGAGAGAACATCGTCGGAATTCCAAAATCTGGTGGTAGGGCGGGCCACTTGGGCCAGTCGCCCCATCTTTCTCGAAAAGATGAATCCGAGGGTGGAGAGCCCTCAGTCCGATCACGATTCTACTCCTGGAAGATCTCTACCTCTATTATGCCCAAAGACCCTCGAGACCCACAGTCGAGAGGATTTTCTAGATCGAAGGCTCCAGGAGATGAACCGACAGATCGAGAAACTTTGCCATGCTCCCCCTGCTTATGGTGAGGACATCTGTACTGACCCTCCCTTCTCTCAAATGATCATACAGGAATCGATCCCGCCAAACTTCAAGCTCCCTCAATTCGAAAGCTACGACGGGACCTTGGACCCAGTCGACCACCTGGAGGCCTTCCGGACAATGATGCTGCTCCATGGCACGCCAGACGCCATCCTGTGCCGAGCTTTTCCATCCACCTTGAAGGGGGTAGCAAGGAACTGGTACTCGACGTTGAAGTCGGGCACCATCTTTTCCTTTGATCAGATGAGCCACCAGTTTGCAGCTCATTTTGTTAGCAGCCAGCATCCCCAGAGAGGTTCGAAGTCTCTTATCAACATCAAGCAGAGGGAGGGGGAGTCCATCCGGGCTTACGTCAACCATTTCAACATTGCCGCATTGGAGGTCCGAAACTTGGACCAATCGGTCACGATGGCTGCTCTGAAAGGCGGCCTTCAAAAGAATGACCTTCTGTTCTCCCTGAAAAAGAAGTACCCCAGGGATTTTGCCGATTTGCTGGCTCGAGCCGAAGGGTATGCCCGAGCAGAAGAAGCCTTCAAGATGAAGGACGAAGAGACCGCGAGAGAGCGGCAAGCGGGAGACTCGAGCAAGCCCACAGTCGAAAAAGGGCCGAGTGAAGCTCGGCCACGTTCTCAAACTCTTCCCGGACATAGGCACGTCCAGACTCCTCCCCGGGCTCATAAACAGAGGAGCCCAGACCGTCGAGTTCGGTGAGGCTCTCCTCCCGAAAGATTCCACAGCTACGCCCCTCTCAACGCATCGAAAACTCAAGTGCTGATGGAGGTTAGGGAGCAGCTCCCAAGGTCGGAGAGGATGCGCTCGCACCCCGAAAAGCACAATCCGAACAAATTCTACCTCTATCATCATGATCACGGCCACGATACGGAGGAATATATTCAGCTCTGAGATGAGATCGAGGAGCTCATCAGATGAGGTTGGCTCGACAGATTCATTCGATGCCGACCTGAAGGAAGAGAAGATCGGCCTAGGGCCCTGCCACAGTCAGAACCACCAAGGAGGGAGGAGCAGCCAGAAGATCGGCCTCCAATTGGGATTATCAACTCCATCTCGGGGGCACCCTGACGGGGAGCAGACCTTTCGCGGCTATAGGATTCGAAAAACCTATGAATGTATTACCAACAACTTTGCCCTGAATGAAAATTCTTTTCATATTCATGCATTCTTTTCTTTTGGTATGAGCTTATAACGACAGGAGATAACTCCCCCATACAAATGAAATTAAGCACGTTAGGAATAGGAGGAGAACCTCATCCTAACATGAGCAAAGTCAAAGGCACGGTTTCTTAAAGATCGGATGGGGGGAGAGGCCCTTACAACAGCCCTTATGTGCCCCCACAGCCTTGTTAAGAACAGGAGGAGAACCTCGTCCTAACATGAGCAAAGTCGAAGGCCCGATTTCTTAAAGATCGGATGGGAGAAGAGGCCCTTACAATGGTCCTTATGTGCCCCCACAGCCTTATTAGGAACAGGAGGAGAATCTCGTCCTAACATGAGCAAAGTCGAAGGCCCGATTTCTTAAAGACCGGATGGGGGGAGAGGCCCTTACAACGGTCCTTATATGCCCCCACAGTCTTGTTAGGAACAGGAGGAGAATCTCATCCTAACATGAGCAAAGTCGAAGGCCCGATTTCTTGAAGACCGGATGGGGGAGAGGCCCTTACAACGGCCCTTATGTGCCCCCACAGCCTTATTAGGAACAGGAGGAGAACCTCATCTTAACATGAGCAAAGTCGAAGGTTCGATTTCTTGAAGACCGGATGGGGGGACAGGCCCTTACAACGGCCCTTATGTGCCCCCACAGCCTTGTTAGAAATAGGAGGAGAACCTCATCCTAACATGAGCAAAGTCGAAGGACCAGTTTCTTAAGGACCGGATGGGGGGAGAGGCCCTTACAATGGCCCTTATGTGCCTCCACAGCCTTGTTGGGAATAGGAGGAGAACATCGTCCTAACACGAGCTGAAACCGACTATCGAAAATAAGGGGAGGACCTCGTCCCGATGCAAGCAAAGACTCGGTTGATCGACAAGGAGGAAAGCTTTCCTAATGACTCCTCTAAACTCTCATGACCCCATTAAAAGCAGAGGGAAGACCCTCACTCAAACACAAAAGAAAGAGAGAAGCGAAAAGAAAAAGTGATGAACTACACCAGCGATAGGTGAAAAACGAACTACATCAAAAGCACAAGGGACCTCGTCTCGATGAAAGAGAAAACCCTTATCGACAATCTCTGGTCCCTAAAGGCAAATCGACACGACAACGACCAGGGACCTTCAAACTACGTCGGCATCGAACAAGATGGAAGACAAAAGAAGTTCAGCAAAAGATGACTCAAAGCAAGAATCGACGAGGGATTACGAACTACATCGATGCCAAACAAGACAGAAGACAAATGGAGTTTGGTAAACAACCATTTAATATCAGAATGGATAAGGTAATAGATAATTTTATTTCCATTTTATTAGTGAAGTACACATTACAAAGCCTTAAAGGCCAAAAAATAAAAAGATAAAGAAAAAGAAAAGAAAAAGAGGCTCTAAGGAAGCCCAGTTTCTTCTGACTTCGAGCTCTCGGTTCCAGCCCCCGCTATGGATTGTCTTAAATTTTCACTTCCTCTTCTAGTTCCATCTTTTTCAGCAGCATATCCTGGAACATCTGGTGGAATCGCCAGTGCTCGTCCTCTGACTCTCAAAGCCTCCTCCTCAAGACCTCGGACTCCACCTCGGCATCCTTAACTGCCTGCTACTCGTGGACCAACTGAACTTTCAACCACCGTAATTCAGCTTCCTCCCGCCCAAGGGCTACGGACAGTTCTGCCATAGTCCCCCTCAAGGAGCAAAGCTCATCAGAACCTTGTGCAGGGACAAGCTGGACTCTCTCGGATAACCGCCTTTGAAGGTGGGCAACTTCATCAGTCACCGTTTGGAGCCTCCTTCGGTAGTCCTCTACTTGTCTGCTCCAGCTGACTCGGTGGGTGTCGTAAGTCACCTCGGCATCCTGTAGCTATTTTTGAAGGTCGGAGAACCTCTTCGACCAGTCTTGATCGCGGTCAGTCCAGACTGTGAGCCAGGATGGGCTCCCTTCCAATCGGTCGATCTTCTCCCGTGCAGCCACCAGCTCGACTTTAAGGGAGCTGATCTTGGAGGCCTGAGTCCAAGACCGGTCGCTAGCATGTTTACGGAGTTCCTCAAGCTCTATGATGAAGTCTGCTTTCCTTTTGGTGTATTCCATGAAACTTTCTTGTGGAGGTCCCAAAAGTGAGTAGCCTCCGCGGTGGCCTCTGAGTGGCTCTCCCTCAGCCGACGAAGTTCGTCTTCCAGCTTCTTAGATTTTCTTGTCAACTGACGAACTTTCCTTTGGAGGTCTCGTATCGTTGACTTCAAGGGAATACCCTCCGGCAGGGGAAGAGCTTCGGCAGGGCACTGTCGCTGGAGGACGAGAGCACCATGACTCAAATTAATGCCAGAAGATAAAAAGAAGGAAAAGGATACCAAAAAAAAAAGAAGAGAAAAAAAAGTGGGGGGGGTCCTCCGTAAAGACAAATCCAGCTTCATTGATCAAATAAATTTCAAGTACAAGGGAATGAGGGAACAATCACCACAAAAAAAAAATATAAAACTAGAGGTTCCAGACCTCTGGGGTAGAAGTAGAGGGGGTCGGCGTCCCCAGAAGATCTTCAGCGGTGGCCACGACAGTCGACGAGGTCCCGACTGGAAGAGGATCGGTGGCGACTTCGGATGGTCCGGCTTCATCATCGAATGCCTCGTTCAGGAAGCTGAGATCCAATTCGGAAAACCTCCCAGCCACCTTCTCTTGGCAAAGCTCAAACCCCTTGATGAAGGCATCCTGGCCGAACTGAACCTTTAGATCCTTCATCTCGGAGGAGGCTTTGAACTCTTCCATTGCTCGAGCCCTTGCCTCCGAGACCAGAGATAGAATCCGCACCTTCAGCTCGAAAACCTGCTACTTCAGCTTGGAAACCTGTGCCCTCAATGTGGAGACCTCGGCCTCAGCCTTCCTTGTCTCCTCCTCCAAGACGGTCCTCAGATCGGATGAGGTTTGTCCCTTTTTTTTCAGTGCCTCCTGGAGGCTCCGGACCTCGGCGATCTTCTCCTCAAGGCGGGCGACCCCAGCTAGACGACCTTCTTCTGCCCGAGCTGCCTCCCTCTAGGTGATCTTCACCGCCTCGACGTTGGCGACGAGCTGATGCCCAATCTGCAAGAGAGGTCGGAGAGTCGATATGAGGGCTGAAGAATAAGCTGAAGAAGCAGGAGGGAGAAAAAAGGTGAGTTAGCCTACTCCGAGGAAAGATCCCAGAGAATCCCAGACCCGTAGTTCAGGATCGGCGAGGACGATCCTCTCGATGACCTCGGACAGGATGCACCCTTCGATCAGCCTCTTTATCAAGTCCCTGTTGTTGAAGAGATTTTCTCCAGGTCTTCCTCGGAGCCGCCGACCCCCTCGGCGGCAGCCCTGCGACTGCGACTCCTCCGGGCTAGGATCTTCTTTCTCTTCCTCCCTTCGGCCCCGGGCGCCCCCTCGAGACGAACCTCCGAAATGGGACCCTCAGTCGGGGGGCTCTGTGAAAGGGTTTGGGGGACTTCAGGTTTGGCATCGGAGGGGACTTCGACGGTGACGGGCGTCGGAGCAGGCACGGCCGAGCTTGTCCCCTCTGTCCTGGCTTTCTTCATCGACCCCGAAGTTGAGGCGTCCTTTCTCTTATGGGTCTTGAGACCCTGGGCAAACCTCCGAGCCATGCTTGCATCCATGTCTGCGATAAAAGAAGATCAGCATGGCTTCAAGATGGAATAAGAAGAAGGGGAAGTACCATAAAAAAAAAGAGAAAAAAAAAAGAAGAAAGAGACAAAAAAGGAAGAGGTACAGGGAGGGTTAAGGGGGCTCAGGCCGACGTTGAACAAAAGTTGTTCCCTCAGAAGTTCGGGGAGGAGGGGGGCTCGATAGGCCTCGAGCTTTTTTGAGGCCTCGAGGTCGTCCCTTTCCAGGCTAGAGGTCCGACGGGCGGAATCCCTTAGAGAACCCCAAGGGGGTAACCCTGGCTCTAAGGTTGGGCATCGGACATAGAAGAACCTCTCCTTCCAGTTATGGACGGAAGAGGGGGCACCTTTCAGCAACCCCTTTTTACCGAACTGGGGGGGAGAAGTACCACCAATCCCTTGTCGAGAGATGGCGTTTGAAGGTGTAGAAGTTCTTAAACAAAGAAAGAGTCGGCCGAACTTTGGCTAAACTACAAAGGGAAAGAAACCCTATCAAAAACCTAAAGAAGTTCAGCACGACGGAAGCTAGAAAAATGTTCAAAAAATGAAAGAGAGCAACAACAAAGAGCGACAGCAGGAGCCGAAGTCCGGCATGGAAGGCCTCCTGGTACAGACAGAAGCAACCGGGAGGAGGGGCACTAGCCCGGTCAGATGGCCCGGGATGCTCCAGCTCGTACTCCAGAGGAACTCCATACTGAATCCTTATCAGTGAGAGTTCATCCGGAGTCAAGGAGCCGGGGATGGTGTCCGGTGCAAAGGCCGGACAAGATTCGGTCCTAGCTACGGGCTCGTCTACAGTCCCAGTACTATGGGGAATTGGGGCTGATGAACTCCTAGAACTGCTAGAAGAGGAGATATCAGAGGATATTTTGGATCAAACGAAAGCCACAAAAATCTCAAAAAATTAGAAAAAATAGCAGGCGGATCCCCGAGAAAGCTAAATAAACAGAATACAAAGAAGAAAGGATGGGAAAACGACAGAAAGTTTCAGAACTAACCTAGATCAACCCCAGGAGCACAGGGAAACAGCGAGAATGATGGAGGTCGACTCGAAGAATGCCTAAGGCCGAGAATGATGCTAGAGGAAACTGAAGCTCTCAGAGAAGAAGAGGGGAATCGAGGGATTCTGTCAAAAAAAGTGAAACCCATGAAGGAGGAGAATGTGTTTAAATAGACCTCGAGATCCGACGCACTTATGATTGCGGATCTCCGTTGGTCGGTCTGCATTCGCCGCGTGCCCCACCCACCTTGACAGACTGTTGGAAATGGCAGGTGGCTGGCAAAGTCATTATTACGCCGTACCTAGAGCCACGTCCTAGTGAAAATTCCAAAAAGAAGAAATCTTTTCCAAAAAGGCTCCAATACCAGCATGCCGAACGTCACATATCTGGAAACCGCCAAGCACGAAAGTCGAGGAGGACAGCTTTGGTTGTGAGAGCTTCTCTGTACTTCCTTCATTCGTAACCTAAACTCAGAAGTAGGGAGACTGGTGTTGGGTATAAAATCCCCCCCCGGTCGAAGTTTGTAAAGGACCGATCTTTCCAGGGCTCTTCCGGCTCCCGACCTTGTGCGTGGCACCTCTCCGAACCTCCTCGATCATCCATACTTATCCGATAGTGAACTTCTGCATTCATCCATCGGGCCGCCCTGAAGGCCCTCTGGGACTCACTGTCTGCCAACTTTCTACAGCAACCAACCACCTGAGTTTCTACCCCAAACTTCTTTCGGGCTTCGCCAGCATCCGAGCTTCCCCGACGATGTGATTTCTACGGTAACCAAACTCCACCCGAGTTTCTACGATGGTCGACCACCCCTCGGATCCTAATCGAGCTCCCGCGAGAGCTGAACTTCTACTACGAGCGGTCTGCTCCGAGCTTCTACTGCAGGCTGGCTGTTCCAGACGTCTACTGTAAGCAAATTTCATTCAAGCCTCTACTATGAACAAATTTCTTCCAAACTTCTATTACAGGTAGACTTCAGCTGAGCTACTCCATAGTGAGTGGATTCTGGACGAACTACTACGATGGGACACCACTCCGAACTTCCACGACAATTGGTCCTCGCCCGAGCTCCTACAATGGATGGTCTTATCTCGACCTCTCGCGAGAACAGGATCCCGTCCGAACTTCTCCAGCGAATGGATTTCGGAGGAGCTTCTATAACGGACGAGCTCCAGCAGCTGGGTCCCTGTGATAGCGATCGCCTCAGATGTCTATCGAGCCTCCCTAGCACTATCCAAAGTCCATCGCCGACCGACCTCCTACCAGGTTGCTCATAAAATTGGACTTCTCCAGCGACGATCTTCGGATGAGCCTCCACATCAGATAAATCCCAGACAGACTTCCCTAGCGATCGGACTTCCCCAAACTCTGCCCATAGAAAATCTCCATCCGAGCTCCTACGGTAGGCGACTCCCACTTGAAACGTCAGCGACCTCAGAACATCCGAGCCTCTCCCAGAACAACGATGTGAAGAGCCATCCTACTTCATCAGGCATCCCAGCCGAGCTTCAACCGATGGATTCAAACTCTCTGACAAGCCACGATAAGAGCCGCCACCTTGCTCCACTCTCTGCAATGGATTCCACGCAGCTCCACCACTCTCTGGAAAGTCACGACAACAGACACCACTCCACTCTCCGTAACAAATTCCACGCGGCCCTGAACGACCCCTGACACCACTACTCTCCATAACAAACTCCACGCGGTCTTGAACAGTCCACTACCAGACGGTTACAGACGTTACTGTCGATCAGTTGAGCCCTCCATCTATAAATAAGGACCCCCAGATATATTCTTCTCTAAGCTCAAAACTCTATCTTGAAACTCTGTCTAAATTTCTGCTCGAGCACTCCATTTCTGTTGAAGCAGAGTACTGACTTGAGCGTCGGAGGGTCTTGCCGGAGCACCCCCAACTCCAGTTTAGACTTTTTTTGCAAGTCCCGACGGCGGCCGTGGTCATCCCAGCTCCAGCTTCTCCGACTTCGACAGGATTCTGCACCAACAATAACAAAACTAGAAGAGTTATATCTTGGATTTCAATAAGTAGAGCTTGATCTAAACATAAGAGGTGTTGACCCCAAAAAAAGTGGGATATATTGATATGCTATATTAAACATGTTCAATTGTTATTTAGATGATTTTGGAGTTGTAAACTTGATATGGATAAAAATCATGATAATTTTTTTAATTTTGATATTAATTATTTGATCATTATAATTTTGAATTTATTAGAAAAAAGATTATTTAGAATATGACCTAAGAAAGAATTATATCATACAAGAGAGAAATATTTTTCAAGCATCGAAATAATTAGAGGATCATATGTGAAACTCGTATGTAAATAAAAAATATATTTGATTTTATTGGTGGATTAAATTTTATTGTGAGAGCATGACGTATATATTTTGGTGGAGTCTTAATAATTTGTATTACCATCTTTGGATTAGATTACTTGATCTTTTTTATATTTGTTAGAGAGTGGGGTGTATTAATTATTTTAAGTCAAAGTTTAAGTTTCTGAGCTAATCTAAGGTATTTTGCTATTATTAAATTTTTGGAAGACTTGTATGAGTTTTAACAAATAAGGAACAAGATTTCTTATCAATTTATTTATTGATGCTAAGGGTCATGATAAAGGAAGCTCTAGGAACTGAGTTGATTCTACTCACAGAGATGTTGACTTGAGATCTTCTAATTTATTAGAGATTTGAGTTCATTGTATTACAAAGAAAGATTGGTTTGGAATCATCTCATTGATTGTTAGATAAATCTTGGGTTTACTCATTTCAAATTAGTTTTAGATTCATAGAGTTTCAATTGATTGGTGAAGCTTATGCAAAAATTTCAAATATGAAAAATGGATCAAGATTTAATCTTGATGTGATATGCTTAAAGTATAATCAGAACAAAGAAACTCAAAGTTTTACTCTAGTTCTATCAAAAAATTTGAAAGGTTGGATCTTTTTTAGATTCTGATGTAAAGTGCTATTCTTATCAGAATTCATTCAATAAACCTATAAATTTTGATAAACTAGGATTAGAGTACACAGCAGAAGTGTGATGGTTTGAACCAATTAGAAGCATTATTCTTTAATTTAAAAGTAAAACTTGAGTTAGCTAAGAAAGATTTTATTGATATCAAAAAGTAAAATATTATAAATTCTTTGGCTAATTTAGATTAGCTATGTGATTTTCATTGGGGCATCTTAAAGCTAGAGTTAATGAACTGATAGTTTTTTGGTTAGACTTGGACCTGAAATGTTGTGGCATAGATCTTCTTCCTGCTTTGACATCGTTGCTCTACATAGTTGTTGAAGCTTGAGGTTTTTCTAAAATAAAAATCTAATTATTAAACATAGATGATGCTAAGAGAAGAAAGAAGGCTACCTGTTGGTGCAAAATCTCGTCGAAGTCGGAGAAGCTGGAGTTGGGATGACCGCGGTCGCCGTCGGGACCTGCAAAGAAAGTCTAAACCAGAGTTGGGGGTGCTCCAGCAAGACCCTCCGACATTCAAGTCAGTACTCTGCTTCAATAGAAATGGAGTGCTCGAGCGGAAATTTAGGCAGAGTTTCAAGATAGAGTTTTGAGCTTAGAGAAGAACATATCTGGAGATCCTTATTTATAGATGGAGGGTGCAACTGATCGACAGCGATGTTTGTAACCGTCTGGTAGTGGACCGTTCAGAGCCGCATGAAGTTTGTTACGGAGAGTAGTGGTGTCAGGGGTCATTCAGGGCCACGTGGAGCTTGTTGTGGGGGGTAGAGTGGTGTCTGTTGTCGTGACTTGCCAGAGAGTGGTGGAGCTGCATGGAATCCGTTGCAGAGAGTGGAGCAGGATGGCGGCTCTTGTCGTGGCTTGTCAGAGAGTTCGGATCCATCGGTTGAAGCTCGGCTGGGATGCCTGATGAAGCAGAATGGCTCTTCACATCGTTGTTCTGGGAGAGGCTCGGATGTTTCGAGGTCGTTCACGTTTCAGGCAGGAGTTGCCTGCCGTAGGAGCTCGGATGGAGATTTTCTATTGGCGGAGTCTGGGGAAGTCCGTTTGGGATTTATCTGATGTGGAGGCTCATCCGAAGATCGTCCGTCGGGGAAGTTCGATTTTATGGGGAGCCTGGTAGGAGGTCGGTCGGTGATGGACTTCGGATAGCACGGGGGAGGCTCGACAGACATCGGAGGCGATCGGCTATCGCAGGGACCCAGCTGCTGGAGCTCATTCGTTATAGAAGCTCGTCCGGAATCCATCCGCTGGAGAAGTTCGGATGGGATCCTATTCTCGCAAGAGGTCGAGAGGAGACCGTCCATTGTAGGAGCTCGGGCGAGGACCAGTTGTCGTGGAAGCTCAGAGTGGTGTCCCGTTGTAGTAGTTCATCCAGAATCCACTTGCTACAGAATAGCTCGGCTGAAGTCTACCTGTAATAAAAGTTTGGAAGAAATTTGTTCATAGTAGAGGCTTGAATGAAATTTTCTTATAGTAGACATCTGGAACAGCCAGCCTACGGTAGGAGCTCGGAGCAGACCGCTCGTAGTAGAAGTTCGGCTCTCGTGGGAGCTCGATTAGGATCCGGGGGGTGGTCGACCATCGTAGAAACTCGGGTGGAGTCTGGTTATCATAAAAATCATGTTGTCGGGGAAGCTCGGATGCTGGCGAAGCCTGAAAGAAGTTCGGGGTAGAAACTCAGGTGGTTGGTTGCTATAGAAGGTTGGCAGACAGTGAGTCCCAAAAGGCCTTCGGGGCGGCCCGATGGATGAATGCAGAAGTTCACTATCGGAGAAGTCTGGATGATCGAGGAGGTTCGGAGAGGCACCACGCACAAGGTCGGGAGCTGAAAGAGCCCTGGAATGATCGGTCCTTTACAAACTTCGACCGGGGGGGGATTTTATACCCAACACCAGTCCCCCCACTTTCGAGTTCGGGTTACAAATGAAGGAAGTACAGAGAAGTTCTCACGGCCGAAGCTGTCCTCCACAACTTCCGCGCTTGGCAGTTGCCAGATATTTGACGTTCGGCACACTGGTACTGGAGCCTTTTCGAAAAAGATTTTTTTTTTTTGGAATTCCCGCCAGGGCAGGCCCCAGGTATGGTGCCATAATGGTGTTACTAATTGTCGGCCACCTTCAGCCGTTTGCCACGGTGAGTGGGCCACACGACGGTTACAGACTGGTCTGAGGAGTCCTGCAGAAAATGAGAAGTATAATTTTGTAGGGTACCTCAAGAAAATGAGAAGATATTACTTTTATCTCCCTGTTGAACAAAAAAAAAAAGAGAAGAAGAGAAGGGGACGAGGTAATGAAAAATTCTCTTTTCATTTCATTGGCGAAGTGCACGTTACAAAGCCTTAAAAAAAAAAAACAAAAACAAACAAACAAAATGAATAGCTCTAAAGGAGCTCGGCTTCATCAGACTTCGAACTCTCAGTTTCGGCCATCGTCGAGAATTACTTCAGGTACCTGGCTTTTTCTTCCAGTCCCCCTTTTCGGATCAGCAATTACTCCAGCATTATCTTCGAAGTACATGTAGACGCCATCTCTTCCGCGCCATGGCTTCCGCTGCTTTTGGATCAGCAATTACTCCAGCATTATCTTCGAAGTACATGTAGACACCATCTCTTCCACGCCATGGCTTCCGCTGCCTCACGATGACGACGGGCATGACCTTCTTTCTGAGGTCAGGTTCTCCCTCACAGTGATGGCGGGCATGACCTTCTTCCTGAGGTCAGGTTTCTCCTCGCGATGATGCGCACCAGGAAGCCCTCACGGTCGAGGATGTGCTATAATCACGGGCTCTGGGCCATCAAGGTGAAACGCAGCCGGATCTGTCTCTTCTACCCTCGCCTTCTTCGCCAACCCGGAAGTTGCAGTGTCTTCCCGTTCGTGGGCTTTCAGACTCTAGGCTAACATCTGAGCCGTGACCGCACCCATTTATGCGACGAAGGAAGACCAGCATGGTCTATGAACAGGGGTACGGAAGCAAGGAAAATTTTGGGGCTAACCCAAGCTGGTCTAAGGGAGGCAGGGGTACAGAGATGAGGACGACTCAATAGATGCCTGAGGCCAGGAAGGAAAGATCGAAGAAACTCATGTACAAAGTGAGATCCCCGAAGGGGGGGAGGCAGGTTTAAATAGGCGACGGGGGTCGGTGCAATAATGGCTGCAGGACTCCTCAGGCCAATTCGTAACCGCCGCGTGGCCCACTCACCGTGGCAAACGGCTAAAGGTGGCCGACAATTAGTAACACCATTATGGCACCGTACCTGGGGCCACGCCCTGGCGGGAATTTCAAAAAAAAAATCTTTTTCGAAAAGGCTCCAGTACCAGCGTGCCGAACGTCAAATATCTGGCAACCGCCAAGCACGGAAGTCGAGGAGGACAGCTTCGGCTGTGAGAACTTCTCTGTACTTTCTTCATTCGTAACTCAAACTCGAAAGTGGGGGGACTAGTGTTGGGTATAAAATCCCCCCTGATCGAAGTTTGTAAAGGACCGATCTTTCCAGGGCTCTTCCGGCTCCCGACCTTGTGCGTGGTGCCTCTCCGAACCTCCTCGATCATCCGAACTTCTCCGATAGTGAACTTCTGCATTCATCCATCGGGCTGCCCCGAAGGCTCTCTGGGACTCACTATCTGCCAACCTTCTACAGCAACCAACCACCTGAGTTTCTACCCCGAACTTCTTTCGAGCTTCGCCAGCATCCGAGCTTCCCCGACAATGTGATTTCTACGATAACCAGACTCCACCCGAGTTTCTATGGTGATCGACCACCCCCCGGATCCTAACAAAGCTCCCACGAGAGTCGAACTTCTACTACAAGTGGTCTGCTCCGAGCTCCTACCGCAGGCTGGCTGTTCCAGACGTCTACTGTAAGCAAATTTTATTCAAGCCTCTACTATGAACAAATTTCTTTCGAACTTCTATTACAGGTAGACTTCAGTCGAGCTACTCCGTAGCGAGTGGATTCTGGACGAACTACTACGACGGGACACCACTCCGAGCTTCCACGACATCTGATCCTCGCCCGTGCTCCTACAATGGACGGTCTCCTCTCGACCTCTCGCGAGAACAAGATCCCATCCGAACTTCTCCAGCGGATGGATTTCGAACGAGCTTCTATAACAGACGAGCTCCAACAGCTGGATCCCTATGATAGCCGATCGCCTCCGATGTCTGTCGAGCCTCCCCTGCGCTATCCAAAGTCCATCGTCGACCGACCTCCTATCAGGCTCTCCATAAAATTGGACTTCCCCGACGGACGATCTTCGGATGAGCCTCCACATCAAATAAATTTCAAACGGACTTCCCCAGACTCCGCCAACAGAAAATCTCCATCCGAGCTCCTACGGCAGGTGACTCCCGTTTGAAACATCAGCATCCTCAGAACATCCGAGCCTCTCCCAGAATGATGATGTGAAGAGCCATTCTGCTTCATCAGGCATCCCAGCCGAGCTTCAACCGACGGATCCAAACTCTCTGACAAGCCACGACTAGAGCCGCCACCCTACTCCACTCTCTGCAATGGATTCCACATAGCTCCACCACTCTCTGGCAAGTCACGACAACAGACACCACTCCACCCCCCGCAACAAGCTCCACGTGGCCCTGAACGACCCCTGACACCACTACTCTCCATAACAAACTCCACGCGGCCCTGAACGGTCCACTACCAGATGGTTACAGACGTCGCTGTCGATCAGTTGCGCCCTCCATCTATAAATAAGGATCTCCAGATATGTTCTTCTCTAAGCTCAAAACTCTATCTTGAAACTCTACCTAAATTTTCACTCGAGCACTCCATTTCTGTTGAAGCAGAGTACTGATTTGAGCGTCAGAGGATCTTGCCGGAGCACCCCCAACTCTGGTTTAGACTTTCTTTGCAGGTCCCGACGGCGGCCGCGGTCATCCCAGCTCCAGCTTCTCTGACTTCGACGGGATTCTGCACCAACACTACCCATACTCAAGCCTTCTTATTAAGGGTAGATTGGGCCAATAGTGTTTTCTAAGTGAAATAAATCAAAGAAATGAATTTTAAGGGAAAAAAATAATGATATTTTAATTCAAAGTTGGGAGGCTAATATTCTTTTGAAAAGAATAAAATAACTTGATATGTAATGCAAAACGAAAGGATCGAGTTTTGGATTGCCATATTTTTTTGATATTGAGATCTTGTGAAGCAAGTACTCTAAGAGGTAAATAACTTGAGAGCACAAGGATGACAAAATGGATGTATACTTTTGATGTTTGTACCTCAACCAAATTAATTTCAAGGATGAAATTATTTTAGGGAGGGAGAATGTAAAGACTCATCCCTCTGATTTTTTTTTCATACGAATGATAAAGCACACCCAAAAAAAAAAGAGGAATGGAGTTCACATGCTGTGCATGTGAGAGAGAAAAGGAAGACTCCCAATGGGTGTCCTCCTCTTCTCCAACTTCGAGTGGGAAAAGGGGGTGTTAGGGGCTTCCAAACTTGGATCAAAACCTAAAATCCCATCTATAAAAGGTGCTCCTCCCCTCCTCTTAGGATTCCACCACCAAGATTTCGAGAAATCATAGTCCATTTTCAAGAATTTCTTCGAGTTCTTCCCTCAAATTTCACTAGAATAGGCCATCGGATCACCTTCTTCACCTCATCGGACTCAAGTGAGGACCTAAGCCCTTATTCTCCTCTTTCCTTGGATTCCATGGCCGTCGACCCATCTTGTTTAGAGTTAGCAACTTTCCCGAATCTAAGTTGAAGGAGGGGTGCCCTATGCAGCCCCTTTTATCTTATTTAGCACCACTGCCACCAGCATTGACTACCATCGGAGCCTCTATATTGATGTTCTGGGAGGAGATGATTGGAATTAGCTACTGATGAGCTTCCAAGACTTGATTCAAACATCATAAATGAAGTCCCATGTACTTTTTTGATTTTATTTTCGTCTAGCCGACCACTACCGCCACCAGCCATTGGCTATGGCTGTCGGCAAGTTATCGCCATCACCTTCATTGGGTGCTATCATGGGTGACCAGCCGTTGGCTTCCTATGATGAGGGTAGGGGAAGAGAAAAAGAATGGGATAGTCCCCTATTTTGGAAGAAGAGGAGAAAAAAAGTCATTCCCCTCTCTCTTTTCTCTCTCTTCTCAACTTTCTCTCTCCTCTCTCTCCTTCTTTATCTCTCCTCTTTCTTTTTCTCTCTCTTTATTTGGTTTATTGGACCCAATCGAGGGAGCGAGACTCATAAATTTTTGGACACAAGATTAGCTGGTAAGATGTCCTGGCTTGGTATAGTTGCTGATCACCCATCTTATTGGCCTCCACCCTAGCCTTCATTGGCTTTCCATCGATCTATCATCGACAATCTATAACTTGTTACCCAAGCCTTAATTGGACACTCGTTTATTGATTTAAAAATTTTGGTTACCATATTCGATTGACTTGGGCTACTAGATACTGGTGCCTAGTTAGCCTCATCCTTATCATGTCTATCTTTTTTCATGTTCAATATTGATTTTATATGGAGATGTGATTGATTGGATAAGAAATGCGAAGTGAGAGATTTTATACTCTAGTTCATCAGTCAAGGTAAAACCCTAATTTCTTATTTAATTTTGAAAGAGGAATGGTAGGAAGTTTGATTTAAGATTAATTTGGATATCAGAGCTTTGAAATTAAGACTAGCAATAATTTACTAATTTTTTATACCGATGATTGATTGAAGATGAGTTTGAATTATATCGATTGATCGGATATGCTAGATGCGAACTAGTAAACAATCGTGACTAAATTATCGTCAATAGATATAAGAATCTCCGCACATGATCACTATTATATATATTATTTTTATCATTAGATTTGTATCATTAATTTTATATCATTAGATTCGTATTGATAGATTTATCTTGTTTGAGATACTATTATTTTTTGTATCATTTTTCAATATGAGAACATTATGTATTTGACTATATATGTGTTTTAATGATTGATGATATGGTTATATACTAATGATATACTTATTTTGATCATACTATACATTGAAACTGATTTGGTAAAATCAATATGTAATAATTGGATAGAAAAAATATAGTTTGGACTAATCTCATCATGTGGATGGCCGATCAGAAGTTTATGCCTAGAACAGCCTTTACGGGCTTACATATGTTAGATGTATGCCCTAAAAGTCAATCGGACTGACACATTAATTTTTTTTAGAACATAATTTTATATTTGATATAATTAATTAGGACAGTTAATTCTATTTATGTAGTGTATGTGTCTATGAATCATTCAAAAAATTAATAAGATGATAACACATACTCTCAAGAGTTGAGAATTTGAGGCATATGTCATTGATGGTTAATTCTTAAATTACTTTCGATCAAAGAATCATCACGAACATGGTGAATGATCCATAAGATTGATGCATAAATTACTTTCTTTAGGATAGATGAGTCTCGAGTCTACAGTATAAGGACACTGAAATGAGAGTGCAGATAATTATTAGATAACAACGGTACTGAGCATGACCACATGAGAAGTTGCTTAGATATCTACTCACTCTTAGTGACATTCTTGATACTGTAGTTGTGTAAGTGATTCTTAGATTTGTGGTGCCTCGGTTGTTCATAATGGTTTGCTATAGTTTGACTGCACCATAACTTGATCTTCTAGCCGTATGGAATCCTGAGGTGTATGTTGGCTGCAGTAGGTTCATTGTAGAAATAGAGTGTATACTAAGATATAATTTATCAACTTTAGTAAGAAAAGAGTAGTTCTATATGATTTATGAGATTGAATTCAGAAGATCTTGACCAGAATAGTGTAAATGATGGAAAAAAGATTCCATCACAAATGAACTCATGTCGAATAAATCTTATATATGACAAACGATGGATTTTGATAAGTTTGTCATGACCTCTATTGTTGAAAATTATGTCCTAAAACCAATCATATGATGATTAAGTTCATCTTTGTATATGAATTATTAATTAATAAATAAAAATTATTCTGACATTTTTTATCATAAAGTTACATCTTTCTTGAACTTTTGTGTTGTATGAAGTCCTTAGAACTATGTTAGTATACAATAAAGAGAGGATTTATCATATAATTCTTAAATATATTTACAATCAAATGATACGTCATTACAGGATGATGACGTTTATCGAGTGGAAGTCATTGTGTACCATATAGATTGATTGTTCTCTTAACCAAGGAGTATGGTGATATTGGTATAACATACAAGTGAGATATAGGAGTACATCATCACTGAACAATTGATTCACCTGCTGAGCATTCTGCTGTCAAGAGCTACTCGTGAAGCACATGGGTATAAATATCCTTCATACCTGAGATCACCATAGTGATTTGCAAGCAACTCACTGTGCTTTGGTACTGGACTATCTGAATTTTTAATGCAGTGACGGAAGGCTACTGGGTACAATCAAGTACTTACGAAGTCTGTGTGTGGATCAAGATGAGATTGACCTCTCTAGATTATGGGTTCTGAAATATTCTTTTGTGATGATTTTGTTGGATGTATGCCCTAGAAGCCAATCTTGGCTGATATATTTCATATTTCTAAGATATAATTTTATACTTATTGGGCAGTTATATTACCATTAATATTTATGTGTCTATGAATCATCCAAGAGATTAACAAGATGATGGCATATATTCTCAAAGAGTTAAGAATTTGAGACATGTGTCATTGATACTTAATTCCTAAATTGCTCCTGATCATAGGATCATCATGAGGATAGTGATTGATCTGGATAAACCAGTGCACGGATTGCTTCCTTCAGACAGATAGATCTCGAGTCTGCAGTGTAGAGATACTGAAGCAAGAGTACAGGTGGTTGTTAAAGAATAACTAGCACTGAGCGTGACCAACACGAAAAGTCATATGGATGTTTGCTCACTCGTTAGTGACTTTCTCGATGCTGCAGTTATATGACTGATCTTTTGACCTGAGATGATACTACTGCTCGTAGTGAGGCTGCTGGAGTTTGACTAACACATCAATATGGATCTCAATGAGTCTTTGTAGTGGATATTGACGATAGTTGGTCCACTGTAGGAGTGGGGTATGATCAAGATGGAATCTATCGACCCTAGCAGAAGAGAGTAGTTCTATGAGATTTAAGAGGCTGAGTCTTTAAGTCTATGGTCATAGTATTATGATTGATAAAAAAGAATTTTCATAGAGTCACATATGGACTTAAGTTGATTGAATCTATCATATGACTAATATTGAGATTTGATGATTTATCCATAACCTGTCATATGATCGAGACTCACAATAGAGGGACTGTATCATGCATTAACTGCACTTAGAAGTTCATCTTTTATTTTGCTGGGTTGCTACTACATACTGCTAGGTGTCACTGGTGGATTGTGAGACTCATGAAGATTATCTTGATGATCAATGATCCTTGGTGGGCTGAGTTGAAATTATTTCAATCCATTGAAAAGAGTTTCAATGATATTGTGATAGAGATTATAATATATCCCACTACCAAATAGAATATAACTTATGGGGTCACACACAAAAGAGACTTTTGACTAATCTGATGGTTGAACTATGATTATGAATCATAACAAGATTTGATTATCAATTTGATCTAATGCAAATATTGTATTATGTAACTTACTAAAGAGTTAGTGAGTTATAGGAGGATTAATTAGCAATAAGATTGTTAATTAACTTAATTTGATTGAGCAATGGGGCTTGTATCAAGTTTAATTTGATTGGATTTAATTTGACTCATTTTGAATTTGATTTGATCAACCCTATAGGGTTGTGGGATAACCCCATAAGGATTGGATTATTAGCCCAAGTTGAATTAAGATTTGGGTTTGATCCAATTTCTAATTATATTAGGATATACGTATTCCTAATTGGACTAGAAATCTTTATTTTCATGCTGCATCAAATCCTAATGGGATTAGGATTAAAATTGAGTTTGACTCAAGCACCAAGAAAGAGTCCAATTGGACTAGGACTCTTCCAATTAAGAGACATCCAATCTAAATTAATTGAGCTCCAAATCAGATTTAGATTTTTATCTATTTGAGTCTAATTAAGTCCTAATATGATTATAATTTATTGATATTTTATTGAGATTAAAACAGCCATCTAATGATAGAGTCCCATGAATCTTAAACTCTTCCCTATCCATGCGCCAAAGGGGTCCATGCCAACCTGATTTTGTGTCCCACCTTGAATCACTTTTAGTGCCACTTTGCCTCTCCTTTTAGCATGTAAGAAAGAAGCTTTTAAGCCCTTGTTTTTATGCAAAAATCTGGGAGCAAATCAGTTTATTATGGGCAGCATCAAAGGGATAAGAGTCCTAAGCATTTTGGACTCTAATTTCCCATCCGATCTCTAATTTCTCTTAGCCTATTTAAACCACCAGCCCTTGGGACGTGGAAGAAGGATAGAGATCAGATTTCAACATCCAAAAATAAGAGGTTTTATCGTGGAAAATCAAGGGAGAAAAAGGGAGGGACGGCGTGCATGTTTTTAGCGCAAGGTGAGGTTGTTTTGATCTCTTCTTTATTATATAACCAATTGTTGGTTGTTAGGACATCATCTTCTCTCCCTCTTGTCCATGTTTAGATATGGATGTCTCCTCTTCTTTTTGTCCAAAATTTAAACAAAATTATTACATCTCTATTGTAGAAATTTGGTGCATGGATTTTAGAAAGAAGAGAAGAAAGGGTTCTTCTCATGATCTCTAGCGTAGAGATCAAAATCCTCTTATATCTTCTTGTTCTCCAAGAGTATCTTAGGAGAAAAAAAGATTTTCAACCATCAAGATACGATCTCTGTAAGGGAGCTAGTACGCTGATGAGATCAAAAGACTTCTGATCAGATCAGAATCTCATATGAATACCCATAGAGATCGGACGTTTGTGCGGCTATAAGGAACCTTCGAAGATATCCATGATCATCTGTTCGTGTTGAAGATTGATCCATGTTCAGGTATATTTTATATTTATTTTTTTTATTTGATTTATTTATCTAAATCTTATCTCACATATGATGATTTTGATTATGGTTTGAAGATATGATCTTATACATGCTTAGATTAAATTAGATCTAATCTAAAAAATTTTAAAATTTCACTACGTACTTCTTTTGTAAAATCATGCATGCATAAAACTATAAAAATCCAACAATGGTATCAAAGCCACATCATATGCATGAGAATTAGATTTAGATTTAAAATCTATAGAAAAAAAGTTTAGATCTGAAAGGTTTTAATATCGTTCTGACATAAGGTTGTCCTGGCATAATTTGTTATGCTGTATGGTTGTCCTAGAATGATGTTAAAATTTTTAATTAGAGTAAAATTTTAGATCTAATTTTTAAAGAATATATACAATATATATTTTATTATTTAGATCTGAAAAGAGTTTCATGATCTATTTTGATTCATATATATGATATATGAAAGTAATGTTTACGACTGAAATTGTTTCAATGACCTGAACTAGTTTATGTATGTGATACAAGTCATATGCTTGATCTAAAATTATTTTGAGATTAAAATTTACTCTTCATGCAAAGAATTTAGATCTGAAAATTTTGATTTAAGATATGAAATTAGTGTTTAGGCATGAGGGATTGGTCATGGGTAGATCAAATTAGGTCATGTAATTGGATTACATTAAAAGAGTTTCTGATTTGATCATATTGGGTCTAAATCGATTTAGCAGTTGATCAAACCAAGTTAAGTGTTATTTAGGATGAGATCAATAGAGCTTAAGATCATATAATTATTGTTAATTGAATCGATTGACACTCATATGTAGAATCGATAAACCTAATGACCTAATTCGGCTCCGTGGCTCGAGTCTGATTTACCTAAGCCAACCTATTCGGATCAATTATCCAATTGGTGTCTAAGATAAATAATTGAAAAGTGGTTATTTAATTAGTTTCATTCATTTATCTGACCAATTTATTGGTGTCTAAGAAAAGCAATGGAGGGACCCCCACCAATCTCGACTTACCTGGCCAATTTGGAAGATTGAGTCTCAAATATGGTTACTTGGTCATTTAATTTAGCCCATGCCAATTACATCAGTCATGTGATGACTGATTAGATAAGATCTAAATCCAAATCTCTCCATAAAATATTAAGTCCAAGGTCTTCCACCGTTGTAGGTGTGCGGGCGTGCTACCAGCGTTGATTGTTCTCGGCTGGTTACAGTGGTTCAGTTGCATCGAAAACACACAACCACTCTATTAGCAAAGAGTTGCTGTGGGGTAAAGATAGGATTGGGCTCAATAACTGTTAGGTGAGGGACCCAATGACGGCTTTGCATCTACTTGTGAATGGTGGATCTGGCTTAACTAAAGAGTGTGGGTAATAACCGTTAGGTGAGCCCATATGACCTAGAGATCAAGTGGCTGCAACATGCTTAGAGAAGCATCTGGATAAAGAGTTATCCATGCATTAGTGTTTATTCATGTTACCAATAACTGTTAGGTAAGGTACACGGCATCGGTGGGACCGCAGCATCCACTAGAAATTCAATTATCGCATCAAAATTTTTGTTTCTCCATCCAGAGAGTATGGGAGATCTGATAAAATAGTGAAAGTTTCTCTTATTGCATCTAAAAGTCTCTAAAGTAAATCATAAAATAAGTACAAACATTCAATTAGAATCTTTGCTCTTTGCTGTTCATTGTGTCAGCTTCCAACCCTCTAGCTTGAATCCTAGATATCAATCAATTAATCAAAATCGAGTACATAGACTGGCTCATAAACCTAAAAATTATTCTTAATTTTAGAAAATTAAGTTATGTTCTCTATCAGGTTATTCTAATGTTAACAACCCATCCAATCCATAGTCAACGAGCTGTACTTGATGAGTGGATGGACAATGATAATAAAGATGGTGCTATGCATGAGCACATACTCACTGCCTACGACATGTTGATTCATCTACAAGTATTGTAAGATCATCAAAGTCATACAGCACATGTGATGCATGATGGATAGTCAGTTAATGATCATTATTTAATAATGATCAAGGATATTAAGGAGCTTAAAAGGCTCGATATGATCATGCATAAGGAATTGCTTATAAATTTGATCCTGCGATCTCTGATTAGTTTATATGGATAGTTTATGATAAATTATCATATAAAAGACCATCAAAGCACCTTATCTAAATTGGTCAATATGTTGCTAACAAAGAAACCTTGAAAGAGTTTAGAGGTAAATACATGAAGAGCCTAAAGAAACAAAGACACACCTAGAGTATGTTGAAATTGCTAAATGTTATCCTTACGATTTTTTCTTCTCCCAGTTGAGTTATAGACTCTAGTGTAGAGTCGAGGGGAAGGTAGAGGGTGGAGGAAGTAACCCTTGAATTGGCTATAAGACAATAGTTGCTGCTGTGGCCATGGGTATCTGTCCTTTGTGATCATCATTTGGATTTAATTCTGAGAGACAATCTCTATCATTTGCATGGTGATGCATATGTGAACTTAATTAAGTAAATAGTGAATGCCATTGGATCTGAGAAATTCAAAATTGGGATAAGCCTAAAGTAGCTGCAGACCCTTATGCTAAGTCGTATTGGAGAAGAAATGATTAACAAACTGGAGAATATGGGCTTTTAGGCTCATTGACTGTTTAATCATATCTAGTTTGTGTATCATCTCTTTGAGAAAATATGACCAAGCTACTCTTGTAGGATAAGAAAAAAAGGACCACTGTGATACTTATTCTTGTACACATTTGATGTGTGTAGCCCATGTGATGTTTTAACCAAGGAGTTATCTCTACTTTGTATATGAGATACAAAATTTAAAATTTTTGAAAGGTTCAAAGAATTCAAATGTAAGTGATATAAGGAGTGCTTCTTGGGGATTCCTATCTGGGTTATCCCCCTTTTTTCAGTTCACCAAGGTCGGGACGATGGCTAGGCCACCCTGAATTTGCAATAAGTTGGCGATATTCGAGGTGAATGTTTTCATTTCTTCACATAAAGTGCCAACCTATAACCACTTGGAAAAAATTGCATAGGAAACAATCTTATTGAATGTAATTTGGAGAATATAGATTACATTATTGATAATAAGTTCATAGATTCTCCAAGTTCTAAATTTGGGGAACCAAAGTGCCACCTAGACGTTGAACTCTGTATGCTCCAAGCCACATGACTTCGTCAATCTACTATGGGCCTTTCTAGTTTAGTGATAGCTTCTACTATTCTCCAGACTGGGATACTTCAGCTTGTCATAGGACTAGGTAATTGGTCCTTAAAATCTTTCCTTTAACTCAGGAGTTGTAGTATCGAGCCACCCACTATTGGTATTGTCACACCCCAATCCCAGCACTTAGGTCAACCATACGACACGGCCGCATGAACCCTAGAACAACATCCTAAAGATCATGGAAGGCCTTGAAACCTGATACAACCTCAATATCCATAAATAACAATGATTTAATTTCATAACAATTAGCAAAATTTCCTCAATTACAAATTCAATGCCCTCAATCATCCGATCAGATATCAATGATGCTCGATCTACTCATCCATTCACCTATGAACTCAAACTATAGCCAATCATAAGCATCCTGCAACTTTGAGAAGAAAAAGAGAAATGGAGGGTAGTGAGCTTTATAATCCAGTAAGAATCTCCGTACATCCACACCAATCTAATAATATAATTTGGAAATAGTAATAAGTAATATCAGAGTGAAAACATAAAGTATGAAATCTCATATAAAATATCCATAATAACTCAAATATCTATGTAAACATATATCAAATATCTATCTTGTGAAAAGAGGTGTGTCATTTTATGCCAACAAGTGAAACTTTTTATTTAGTATTAGTTTTATGTCTTGTCATCTATTTTTCTTATCAAAATTTTAGATTTCTTAACCTTTTACTTTTCGACTTTAGATTAACTAAGATCATGCCCCAATCTATGATTGATCAAATTCTCATGCATAAGCTTCTAGAAGCTATCCCAGGTATAAGCTTCTAGCTGGCTATTCCATATGTAAGCTTGTGCAAGTTGTCCCAGACACAAGCTCTTGGCCGGCCATCTCACGCTTAGACCATGGAGGCTATCTCAGGCACAAGCTTTTGGTCAGCTATCATATGTCTTGGCCCACAGATGTTATCCCAGATATAAGCTCCTAGCCGGCCATTCTAGATATAAGCTCCGAAAGGCTATCCCACATACAAGCCCATGAAGACTATCTCAGGTATAAGCTCCCAATCGACCATCCCATGTATAAGCCTATGGAGGCTATTCCAGACATAAATTTTTAACCAACTATCTCACATGTATAAAGTCTGACTTTCGGGATATATATGCAAAGATCAGAACATGCAGATTTTTAACTTTTAAAAATCATGAACATAGCAGAAAATAAAACTGACCAGATTCCAACAACTTTAAATCTAACATGCATAAAATATAGATCTAATCTACATAAACCAAAAATATTCATATGTTGAAATTAAGATGTTAAAAATTAAAAATCAGATTTAGATCTTTATCTTTGTGTAGATAGATCTTCACCATGATCTGATGGTCCGTGATAATCCGGTGAGGTTCTTGTAGAGCCACACACACGTCCGGTCTATACGGATATCTACTAAGACTGATCTGATCAAGATAACTCGATCTCACTAGAATGCTAGCTCCACTGCAGAGATCGCTCTCTAGATTATCGAATCGGCTTGATCTTTTAATTTTCTTCTCAAGAGAATCAATCAGATCAATAGGAAGACTATGAAATCAGAATAAATCTAATTTTTTTTATTTTTCTCTTCTCAAAAGAAAATCCAAGATTTATAGAACAAGACAAGAGATCAAATCTCTTTCCTCTTTCTTTCTTGTCCAACCCTTGGATTAAATCTAAGAAAGGTAGAGGAGAATCATCCATCTCATAGATCAAGAAAATTAAATCAAATCAAATCTGATTTAATTATGTCCAACTCTTGGACATCTTTCGGGAGAGAAGAAGAGGGAGATATGTCCAACCTTTGGACAAGGGAGAGAGAAGGAAGTTTTACCTAACAACCAACTATTGGTTGTTGTAAGAAAGAAGAGATCATGGAGAGGGCATCCCACCTTGTTTGCATGTTGAGAAATCTCATGCAAGAACCCTTGGGCATCCCTCTTTTTGTCCACACCACCTTTATCTCTTGGGGCATCCAAAAATCTGATCTTATCATAAGTGGCCACCCCACATAATTTCTTTATTTAAATATATACTAAGTGGTTAGGGTTGGTTAGGGCTTGAAGAGTCCAAGAAGGATTGGACTCTAGAAATAGTTGCCGCCCCTCCCATTTATTTGTCCATATCTCCACGCCAAAAGCAATGTAGTTTTGGGCATCCCAAAAATAGGGGGGAGTCCTTCTCATGTGTGAACTCCTCTTTGGATTTGTTTAAGGGCTGGTTTGGGTTCAAATCCAAATCATATTTGGAGTCCAACTTAGATTAGGTTTTGATAAATGGTATATTTTTGCATTTATTGAAGGTATTTTTGATAATTTATGTTGCTAACATTTTCTTAAAAACTTAATTTCATTAATAAATTAGATTTTTTTGTAAAAATAAATAATTTAAAAAAAAATAAAATTAGAGCATATTTATAGAAAATAAATGTTGATTTAATTGAGTAATTTAAGTATCAAAATAATGAAAAATTTTTGAAAAATTTAATACATATTTTTTCTTATTTTTCAGACAAAAATTGAAGCAAAAATCAAGCTAAAATATCTTTAAAAATAATTTTTATTATCTTTAGTGCACGATGGACCGACCATTTGATTCACAGAAGAAAAGGTGCGATCCACAGGAACAGTCACGTGGTCTACAGGTGTGGTTCACAGTGGGTGAAGGATTCTGGACATAATCCAATGGCTGACATTCATCCTGACCCTGATTCGATGGTCCACATTTGCTGTCAATTTATAAGAGAAGATTTTGCACAATCGGATGGCCGAAAACTCATCCATCATCAGATCCAATGATCCAGACGCATTGCCAACTTTGAATAGGACTCTTCTGCATGATCTGATGGTCTAGAAGCGATCTATCACGTGATCGAATGGCTGAGGACGCTCCCGATTGTGTTAAGAAAACCTTTTGCTTGATTCGATGGTCAAAAACCAATTCGAAGCACGATCGGATGGCTGTGGTTGAATCTGACTTTGATAAGGATTAAAACAGTGATTTTTTATCAGATCTGAGTGGTCTGAAGCTCCATCCGATGGTCAGAAAAATTCTTAAGTGTTTAATACATTTTCTAAAGATTTTAGGACTCTTTTTCCTACTAAAAAAATATAAAAAATTTATCTATAAATAGAAGGTCCGAAAATAAATCTTGAGAGCAGAAAAACTTGAGTAAAAAATAAAAAAAATAAAAAAAAATTATATAGGTTTAGGGATCCAAAGAGAAGAAGAAGAAAAGTCGGTTCACTCTATGGAGTATGATGGAAGAAGGAGAGGTCATTAACCATCTTTTCGATGAGGCTGAGCTGATCAATTTTAGATTTTTATTATAATTTTATTTTTATTTTATTTTATCATTTTTTTAAAATTTTTTATACTTAAATTTTAATTTTAATTAATATAAAATTTATTTTCTTACACTTTAAATTTCTGTCTTTTATTTTTCGTAAGCAGATGCTAGGATCTAGTTAGTAGATCTTAGTATCAATTTATTTTATATTTTTTAAATTTTTATTATTTATTTTTATTATAAGTAGATGCTAGGATCTCGTTAGTAGATCTTAGTACCCAATTTATTTTTCACGCTTTTAATTTTTATTTTTTGACTTAAATTACTTTTTTCAAAATTTTATTTTTTTTACAAAATCAAAGATTTCAAATTAAAATCCTACCTTCTCTGTAGATTCGATTCAACTCGTTACTTTTTATATATTTTTAATTTTTATTGAAATCAAAATTAGATTGATAATCACGGTGTCCTAACGACAACATCGCGATCGTATCAATTTTTGACGTCGTTGTCGAGGAAGGCACCAATTTTAATGTTTGATTTCTTTGATTTTTTTATAAATATAGCTTACTAATTTTTCTATTTTTTTATCTTTGTTTAAAAAAAAAATTCAAAAAAAAAGGGTGATAGAAAGTTTTCAATTTGGTGAGATCAATCCTAATCCTAACTATTCTTTTTAGTATTAATTACTATTTTTTTCAAATTAACCTAAAATTTACCCATATAAACTCAATAAAAATTGCATGACAAGAGTAGAAACTTAATTGTTAGAAGTATTCATCATCTTAGATTTATTTTTGATAATCGCTGGAGACAAGGTAAGCTTTCAAGTTTCATTAGTTTCATGCATCTAATTTAGTTGCATAGAACCCCTTGTTTAAAATTGATTGTGCATATTCATCTCAAATCAACTTAAGGGCAACACCCATAAACAAGATAAGGTAAGGATTTTATCACCCTTTCTTAGCCCAAAAATAACCAACCAGTATCTTGCATTAATCCTAACCTAATTAAAATTTAGTAGACGTTGACCCCTAGGATCAATTGAGTTTAGTTTGAGTATTGTGGTGAAGCCAAGTACAAAGTAAGTTTGGACTCATCCCTGAAACTGGTGTCTAAGGCAAGAGATTACAAAAGCTCAGCCTAAGTGGACTCGTGGTTATTTAATTGATTCTGTTAGCTTATCTGACCAATTTAATTGGTGTCTAAAGCAAGCAACGGGGGGACCCCCACGACCCCACCTCTTATCTGGCAAGTTAAAGGAAGTGAGAACAAACCCAATTTATATTTAGGCTAAGCCACTCTATATAGAACTATTAAGTTTAAGAAACCCGTAGGTATCTAAGTTTAATTATCTGCTAACTTGATTACAATTAACACTTAACCAAAACTAATTCTTCTCATCTTTCGTCTTTAGGTATAGAGCTTTCTTAAGGATCTCACCTTTAGAACTTCTCTCTTTCTTCCTCTTCTCTTTTCTTTCTCCTTTAAAAAAAAAAAACTCAATCATACATTAGGGTTTGCACTGATACATGCACGGTATAATTTTTTACCCTGACCTAGTTGAACTTAATCCTGAAATTGAACGACTGATCCATGTTAAATATGATAATCAAATGGTTGAAAATTTTGAGAACCACCTAGGCAGATGAAGGAATATTTTATTCCTTCCACCTATAATCCATCGATTTTTCATCATTATATGGGATCAAACATTCTGACTCTAGTCCTGAGGCCGATTTGAACCTACTAGCCCAAAAATTAGATAAAGTCGACTTTCTTATAGATAAATATCTAGCCCTAGGTCTACAATCTCCTGTGCAATATACACCACCTCCCAATTATCAGAAGATTTATTCTATCTATTCTAGCCCAGCCTATCATGTTAGTGAATGTCCTACGACTGCACAGTTTTTACCTTTCATCCAAAAACAAGTTCAAGCTGCTCAAGGTTACTCCAATCCTATCAATGACCCATTCTTAAATGCATATAACCAAGATTGGAGGAACCATCCTAATTTTTCTTGGAGATCCCAACAGACTCAGGCCTAGACCTAAATTTTTTCTATATAAAATTTTTAAAATAAGCCCCAATACCAAAACTATGCCTATAATAGTGGTCAGCCTAGTCAGCCTATCCAGCCATCCTATTACAATGAGCCATCATACCCACTTCCTCAATAGACCAACCTAGCCGACGATAGGTTTAGCCAACTTTAACAAATGATTATGATCGAACAGCAATCCCTCACCAGGTTAGAAGTACAAATAGATCAATTAGTTGAGTTTACCATGAGGAGAGAACTAGGTCAATTATCGAGCCAACAAATATCAAATTTTGAAAATAACACACCCATCCACCAACCACCTGAACCTAGTCATCAATCCAATGTCCCACCTAAGAATTCTCAATTTGAAAATGATAAAGTAATCTTTGAGCTTAAAAGTGATAGAATTTTTAAGGACCCATATCAAGTCCAGGTGAGTGAGGGTAGTACTGATGCTAGTCAAAGTATGAATTGACAAGAAGAGGTTAGTACTGAGGCTAACCCAATAGAAGAACCTGAGCCCGAAATTGTTACTGGTCTAAGTGATAAAGAAAAGAGAGCGGATGAGTTATCTGAGATATATAAACCAAGAATCTCATTTTCTTCAGCCCTAAAGGCCGATTCTTCCATTTTAGAATTACCACCTCCTCTAAAACTGAAGTCATCTTTGATTACACCTGAGTACACATATTTTAAAATCAAGTGATACCTTTCCAGCATCCCATGCATCGAACTCAATACTTAACCCAACAACTCAATTCATGAGCATTTTAGAAGAATAAATAGGAGAAATTCTCAACAAACAAGGGTCTGTGAATGGGTTTATGAATTATTTTTCTAAAATTAAGAAGGAGATTGTAAAATATTTTTTGGAGATTGGCAATAAAATATTAAAATTTATTATAGACCATCTTCTTGAGATTGACAATCTAAAATTATTAAAATTTATCAATCCAATATTTGACATGGGATAGGTGAGAGAATCAGCATGGTTTGGTTGAAGATGATAAATTTAGCACTTTCTAGGAGGTAACCCAGTTTTTAATTTTTAATTTTATGCTTTTTGCTATCTTTTATATTTTGTTTAGGTTAATCAAGTCTTACTTAATGTTTTTTGTAGGGATCTAAAGATAATCTTGGCTAAGTTGGGGGGAGAATCAATTTTGAAAAGACTTCTGAATCAGGTGACATCTCTTCTTTTTTTTTTCTCTTTGCATGCAGCCTTCATTTTCCCTACTCCATTGAGGATAATGTTGATTAAGTTGGGAGGAATAATAAAAATTTTTAAATTTTTAAAATCCTCAAGTAAGTTAGTATTTAGTATTCAAGTATCTGATTATACTTAAGAATCAAGTTAAACCAAATATTTTTTAAAAAAAATTAATGTATAGATTAGAGAGTTTGTGAGATATTGAGGGATCAAGTATTAAGAAAACTCAATAAAGAGTTAAGTTTAAAACTTAAACAGTTTTCTTTGAGCATTTCTAAATTTTTCTATCAGCATCAAAGAAGAGTTAACTTTTTATGGGCTTGTGTAGGATAACTATATGTTTCTTCATATATATATATTAAAAAAAAATTTAAGTACTTCATACTGAGTAATCAAGTCTCTTTGCCTAAGTAAGTATTGAGTTTCACATCAAAAAGTATGAAGGGCAAAGAAGCTTGATTGTAAAACTAGTTTTAACTAGTAGTCTGTTTGATTCAATCAAGTAGATCCGAAGGATATTCTATACCTAGTGCCCTAAAGTCATCTGATTTGAGAGTCATTGATTGAAAACTCACTACATGGGTCAAATAGAAAGCTTAAGGGATTAAGACATTCAATAGCGGTACAATATTAAAAAAAAAAAAAAAGATTCAATAAATGAAGAATGAAAGTAACAATATATTTGTCCATATGAAGGTGAATGATTTGGTGATAAAGGTAGGAATAATTTGAAAAAATTCAGAAAAAATTTAGTGTTCTTAGTTTAACTCTCACATTGATTAGTATTAATACTCCAATGACATACCTCACTCACGCTCTACTAAATATCAGTGGCCCTTTTGAAAATTATTTGGTAAAATTCGAAACTTTAAGTTAAACGGTACTTAATTCTAAATTCTTTTTTTACTCAAGAATGAGAAAAATTTAAGTTGGGAGGTATGATAAATGATATATTTTTATATTTATTGAAGGTATTTTTGATAATTTATGGTGCTAATATCTTCTTAAAAATCTAACTTCATTAATAAATTAGATTTTTTTATAAAAATAAATAATTTTAAAAAATATAAAATTAGAGCATATTTATAAAAAATAGATATTAATTTAATTGAACCATTTAAGTATCAAAATAATAAAAAAATTTTAAAAAATTTAATATATATATATTTTTATTTTTCAGGCAAAAATTAGAGTAAAAATCAAGCCAAAATACTCTAAAAAATAATTTTTATTACCTTCGATGCATGATGAACCGGTTGTTCGATCCACAGAAGCAAGGGCCCAGTCCACAGGAACAATCATGCGGTCTACAGGCATGGTTCACAGTGGGCAAAGGATTCTGGGCATGATCCAATGGCTGACATTCATCCTGACCCAGATCCGACAGTCCACATTTGCTGTCGGTTTATAAGAGGAGGTTTTGCATGATCAGAAGGCTGAAAACTCATCCATCATCAGATCCAATAGTCCAGAAGCATTACCGACTTTGAATAGGACTCTTCTGTGTGATCCAACAGCCTAGAAGCAATATATCACACGATCGGACTGCTGAGGATGCTCCTGACTATGTTAAGGAAACCTTTTGCACAATCCAACAGTCAGAAACCAATCTGAAGTATGATCGGATGGCTGTGGTTGAATCCGACTTTGATAAGGATTAAAACAGTGATTTTTGATCAGATCTGAGCAGTCCGAAGCTCCATCCGATGGCCAAAAAAATTTTTAAGTGTTTAATACATTTTCTAAGGGTTTTAGGACTTCTTTTCCTACCAAAAAATATAAAAAATTTATCTATAAATAGGAGGTCTGGAAATAAGTCTTGAGAGCAAAAAAAATTAAGTAAAAATTATAAAAAAAATAGAAAAAAAATTATATAACTTTGGAGACCCAAGGAGAAGAAGAAGAAAAATCGGTTCGTTCTACGGAGTATGACGGAAGAAGGAGAGGTCATCAACCATCTTTCCGATGAGACTGAGCTGATCAATTTTAGATTTTTGTTACAATTTTATTTTTATTTTATTTTATCATTTTTTTAAAATTTTTTATACTTGAATTTCAATTTCAATTAATGTAAAATTTATTTTCTTGCACTTTAAATTTTTGTCTTTTATTTTTTATAAGTAGATGCTAGGATCTAGTTAGTAGATCTTAGTACTAATTTATTTTATACTTTTTAAATTCTTATTATTTATTTTTATTGTAAGTAGATGCTATGATTTAGTTAGTAGATCTTAGTATCCGATTTATTTTTCACACTTTTAATTTTTATTTTTTGACTTAAATTACTTTCTTCAAAATTTTATTTTTTTTACAAAATTGATTTCAAATCAAAATCCTACCTTCTCTGTGGATTCGATCCGACTCTCTACTTTCTATGTGTTCTTAATTTTTATTGAAGTCGAAATTAGATTGATAATTACGGTGTCCTAACAACAACATCGCGATCGTATCAGGTTTCAACATAAATTAAGTCCAATCCCATTAGACTAATAAAATCCTATCTAAGTTAAATCTAAACCATATCAAGTCAAATTAAATCTGATTTAAATTGACTAAAATCCTATCCAAATCAAGTATGGCTAAAGATTTGGTAAAACCTAATCAAGATAGGTTTGGATCAAGTGTTCATTAGGTCTAATCTCATTAGACATATAAAACCTAATTTAAATCAAACTCAAATCAAAACTAATCAAATTAAATCTAATTTAATCTGATTAGGATCCAATTCTTATATTTGATCAAATCAAATAATATACAATAATTATAATTTAGTCCTTCTATAACTAACTAACTCTTAGTAAGTCCTCAATATAACTTTTATATTTAAGTCCAATCTTCAATCAAATTGATAATTAAGATCGCTTGCGATTTGAGATTCAAAATTATAATTTAACAATCTGATCAGTCAGAATCTCTTTTGTATATGATCCCATAGGTTCTATTTTATCTAGTAGTGAGAAATATTTTAATCTCTATTCTGTTTAGCAGTGAGAATATTTTGATCTCCATCAAAATATCACTGAAACTTCTTTTAATGGATTGAAATAATTTTAACTTATTAATTAAGAATTATTGACTATCAAATAATTCTTATTGATCCCACAGTCCATCAGTGATGCCTAGCAACATGTAGTAGTAACCCAGTAGAATAGAAGGATGAACTTTTAGGTATAGTTATCATGTGATTCAATTCTTCTATTGTGAGTTTTGATAAGATAGAGGTCATGAAAAATTCATCAAACTTCATCATCTGTCATATGTAAGATTTATTCGACTTGAGTTCATTTGTGAAACCTGATAGAAACTCTTTTGCATCATTCACACTATCTTAGCTAAAGTCTTCCGAATTAAATCTCATAAATCACATAAGACTACTGCTTTTCTACTAAGATTGATAGATCTCATTTTGGTGTATACCCTATTCCTACAATGAATCTATTGCAACCAATATATACCTCATGGTTCTATATAGCTAGGAGATCGAGTTATGGTGTAGTCAAACTATAGCAACCTCATTGAAATAGTCGAGGCACCGTAGGTCTAAGAACTACTCACACATACAGTATCAAGAATGTCACTGATGAGTAAGTAGACATCTAAGTAACTTCTCATGTTGGTCACACTTAGTATCGTTGTTCTTTAACAACCACCTGCACTCTCACTCCAATGTCCCGACACTATAGACTCGAGACTCGTCTATCTTAAAAAAAGTAATCCATGCACTAATCTTATGGATCATTCACCATCTCTGTGATGATCCTTTAATCGGGAGCAATTTAAAAATTAACCATCAATGACACATGCCTCAAATTCTCAACTCTTGAGAATATATATCATTATCTAATTAATTTTTTGAACGATTCATGGACACATACACTACATGAATAGAATTAATTATCCTAATTAATTAGATCAAGTATAAAATTATGTGCTAGAAAAAATTAATATGCCGGTCCGATTGGTTTCTAGGACATACATCTAACAATCTCTCACTTGCATTAAAGTCAATCTACTACAAACCTAAGCTCCATCTTCTTAAGATGTGCTTTAGTCTTGGCTAGCTAAATCATTTAGTCAGTGGACCCATCGTATCTCCATGGGGTCTACTCTGATCCTTAAAATCTTACTTCTCAAAATAATCACAAATCATCGCTCTTATGTGGTAAGAGCTCTGGTGAGACCTTTGCTCGTTAACTAGAGCTATAGCTCCATCATTGTCTAAGAACAATATTGTGTCATCTTATGACATTATACCTAGTTTTGCAACATACCAGAATATTCTCTTAGCTACATCATAAGCAGTGACATACTCAGCTTCTAAAATCTATAATAATCGATTGTTTAGAACTCTTTCAATTTACTGAATCACATCGCATAGAAAAATACATCCTGATATAGACTCTTTACCATCAACATCAGACTTAAAGTTTAAATTATGAATCCTTTTATCCTCAATTTTTCTTCTCCTTTCAAAGACCATGAACATCCTAAGTGCTTCTCAAGTACTTAAGAATATTTTTTTAGCTATCCAATGCTCTCAACCAAGATTCAACTGATATTTGCTCGTGACATTCACAGCAAGAACTATATTGGTTTGTGTGCATAGCATGGCATACATGAGGTTTTCTTTAGCCAAGCATAAGAGATCTAGCTCATGTACCAAATCTCCTCAAATGTGTCAGAATATATTTTCTTGGAGAGATCAGTCTCATGCTTGAAAGGTAGAAATCCTTCTAAGAGTTATCCATGCTGAACCCTTTCAGCACCTCTTTTATGCATATTTTTTGTGAAAGATTTAGCATCCCCTTAGGTCTATCTCATGGACCTAGATCTATCTCATAAATTTTTATTGGATGCTTCTTGAGGTCCTTCATGGAGATTTATTTAGACAATCAAATTTTAAACCGATGTCAGCATAGGAACAACTTTTCTAATCAGAAAGATGTCATCTATGTACAATACGAGGATCATGATAATACTCTCATTGATCTTCTTATAAACACATATTTTTTTCATGGAATATTTGATCACATCAAATGATTTGATCACATTAAATTCATGTTCCTTGTCTCCCACGAAGAATAGTTCTTCTATGTCCTTTGTGCAAATACCTAAATATCTTTGACTAGGACCAAAGATTATAAGATGAAAGAGGAACTACATGTACTGGCTCAACATGAATAGGTTCTATGACTCATTGCTCTTAAGAGATTTTCTCTTTTAAACTCAATTTTTCTCTCACTATTTTTCTCTTGGACAAACTATTTCTCCAAGAATATAGCATGTTGGATCACAATCACATTGTGATCCTTAGGAAGAAAAATAGTATTCCTAAAATCCTTTAAGATACCTTGAAATGAGTCTCATAGACCTAACCTCTAATTTGGTCTACATGTCAACACTTGATATGGGCCGAATATCCTAAATATGCCACATCTCATATGACATGATCGGAAGAACTTAGAGAGAACTCTATTCATTAAGTTAAGTATATTCCTAAAAAAAATATGAAAAGATCCGTGAAGCTCATCATGGCTCGGACTATATTGAATAGAGTCTAATTCCTGCTCTCCGACACCTCATAAAGTTAAGATGCACCAGAAAGAGTCCATTATGAGACTATGCCATTTTCTTGAGATAGGTTAGAAACTCTCGTTAAGGCGTACAGCTTTTTGACTTCATCAAAGAACCTTAAGGATTTTTTAATTTATTTTTTTACTTCATATCTGAATTTTATGAACTTTTTAAGATTTCAGATTTATGTCTCACACATATACCCATAGATAGCAATATGAGTAATGAGGTAAAGAGAATCAACCCTAATCAGCTCATCAAATGGACTGTATACATCAATATGTATTAGGGCAAGTATATTAGTGGTCCGGACCTCATGTCCCACAAAAGATGGTTTGGCCATTTATCCTTGAAGAAAAAATTCATAAATCGAAAATGACTCGAAAGTCGATGAGCCTGAAAGCTCATACCTTTTCAATTTATTTATTCTATCCTCTTCAATATGGTCAAGCTTAAGGTGCCATATATATTTTGGATCTATCTCATATTTTGATCTCTCAGATCCAATGACACTCACTATTTGCTAAGATATCAGTATTGAGCAGATCCAACATACCTTTTGAAGTATGTCCCTTATCATTTTCTCTAAGTTCTCCAGGTAGAACCCTTCCTCTTGAACTCTTCAAGGTCCCATCAGTAGTCACCAACTTAACTAAGGTGCAATCGATTTTATTTATGTGAAAGTTTACTATAAACTGTCTATATGAGCTAGTAAGAAACTGCAGGATCAAATTCATTCATAATTTCTTATGCTTGGACATACTGAGCTTCTCAAGCTCATCCAAGTTCTTAATCATTATCAGACAATGATCATGAACTGATTGCTCTTTGATCAATGTCAGATAGTTTGATAACTTAGGGATATCCTGGTTAGCTCAACTTCTTGAAACTTAAAATTATTTTAGGTTCCTGAGCCAGTCTTTATAACTTGATCAGTTAGTCAATTGGTTCTAAATTTATGAGGATTAAAAGTTAATTTTTAATTCTATCAAAGAGTAGAGATTCTAGTTAAATATTTGTACTTGATCTTATATTTGTTCTAGAAACTTTTAAAATAAATATGCTCTCACTATTTTTTTGGATTTCAATACTCTTTAGGTTGAGAAGTGGAAACCCCTTCATGAGTTAGGATTTTTAGTGGATACTGTGGTCCCACCAATTGCCACACTATCTCATCTGACCGATCTTGGTGAATGTGTCAATCAATGAGTGGATAACTCTTGTCCAATGCTTCTCAAGTAAATTACAGCGGACTTAGTTTTTATATCTTAAGACCTCACCTGACAGATCTTATTTTCATTTCTTAGTTAAGTTAGACCCACCATTGAGTGCGAGTGAAGCCATCATTGCACCCTCACCTGATAGATCTTGAGCCCAACCCCATCTCCACCCCACATATAAAGTGGTTGCTTTTCTCCTAATGCAATTGAACCACTATATCTAGTCGAGAACAATCAATATCGGAGAGGGCAAGGTACTCTACAATGATAGAAGACCTCTCGACTTAATATTATTGAGGAGATTTAAATTTAGATATCTTTAATCCTTTAATTGTTAATTTACATCTCTTGTAAATCCATAATTATAATGGATCCAATCCTAATTAGTCATAACTGTTATGACAAACCCTAAGGGCATGGGCTAGCATGAATCACTAAGCAACGAAATCAAGACTAATCAACCAAATTGACCAGATAAGTATAAGATTGGTTAGGGTCCTCCCATTGCTTTTCTTAGACACCAATAAATTGGTCAGGCCAGCGAACAGAATCAATTAAATAACCACCTCTTTTTAAACCACTTTTCTTAGACATCAATAGGTCAATCAATTTTGAATAGGTTAGCTTGTGTAACTCAGGCTTGAGCCACTAAGCCAAATTAGGTCTTTGAGTTAATCGATCCAATATGAAGCTGTTAATTGATGCGATCAATCTACAACTATGGACTTGATCTCAAGCACTCTTGACCTAATCCTAATCAACTCTTAATTGGATTGGATCAACAACTCATATCGATTGAGTCATACTATGTACTAATCAATTATCAAAAAGTAATTGAATTACTAGACCTAATTGAATTGTTCAAGCCCAAATCCTCATGTTTTATGCTTAAGATTAAGATCTTTATTCTCAATTTTAGATCCTTATTAAGTGCATTATAAGCATGAGGTAGTTTAGATATTGAAAATATTTTTATATCTAAATATTTAATTATGTATCTCATACATCAATCTAGGGTTTAAATTAAAGGATCTCATCTTGCATCATCCTAGGACAACCATTCAGCATAATCTTCTTTATGCTAGGGCAACCTTATGTCAGGATGCTTTCGATTAACCCAATCAATTTAGATCTAATCTAAAATAGATTTAATCATTTATATATCTCATATATATTTAGATCTAATAACTTGTATCTCATACAATATCAAATCAGATTATGTATCTCATACATAACTACATCTATATATATCACATATGCATATCAATTATACATCTCATATATAAACAAAATATAATACATCACATGTATTTAAATTAGATCTAATCTAATTTACTAAATATGATTTTTAGATCTAAAGATTTAATTTTCAGATCTACATATATCACATATGCATATACATCTCATGTGTAATCTAGATCTAATCATGTACATCTCATATAATTTTAAATTAGATCTAATCTAATTTATTGGATCTAAAGATCTAATTTTTAAATCTTAATAACATGCATGTGAAATAAAATCATGACTTTGATACCACTTGTATGAAGTCTGACTTCCAGGATATACATGCAAAGATCAGAACATATAAATTTTTAACTTTTAAAAATCATGAATGCAACAGAAAATGAAACTGACCTAGATTTAAACAACTTTAAATCTAACATGCATAAAATATAGATCTAATCTACACAAGTTAAGAATATTTACATGTTGAAATTAAGATGCTGAAAATTAAAAATCAGATTTAGACATTTACCTTTGCGCAGATAGATCTTCACCATGATCCGATGGTCCATGATAATCTGATGAGGTTCCTACAGAGCCGTACATACATCCAGCCTCTATAGATATCTATCGAGACTGATCTGATCAGAAGGACTCTATCTCACCGAGATACTAGCTCTCTTATAGAGATCGCTCCTTGGATTATCAAATCGGCTTGATCTTTTGATTCTTTTCTCAAAAAAATCAATCAAATCAATAGGAGGACTATAAAATCAGATCAAATCTAATTTTTTTTTTTATTTTTCTCTTCTCTAGAGAAAATCCAAGATCTATAGAAGAAGATAAGAGATCAATTTTTTTTTCTTTTTTTCTTGTCCAACCCTTGAACTAGATCTAGAAAAGATAGAGGAGAATCATGCATCTCATAGATCAAAAAAATTAAATCAGATCAAATTTGATTTACTCATGTCTAACTCTTGGACATCTTTTGGGAGAGAAGAAGAGAGAGATATGTCCAACCTTTGGACAAGGGAGAGAGAGAGAAGTTTTACCTAACAACCAACTATTGGTTATTGTAAGAAAGAAGAGATCATGGAGAGGGCATCCCACCTTGTTTGCACATTGAGAAATCTCATGCAAGAACCTTTGGGAATCCCACTTTTTCTCCACACCATCTTCATCTCTTAAGGCACCCAAAAATCTGATCTTATCACAAGTGGCCACCCCACATAATTTCTTTATTTAAATACTAGGTGGTTAGGGTTAGTTAGGGCTTGAAGAGTCCAAGAAGGATTGGACTCTAAAAATAGTTGCCGCCCCTCCCTTTTATTTCTCCCTATCTCCATGCCAAAAGCAACGTAGAAATATTTTGGGCATCCCAAAAATAGGGGAGAGTCCTTCTCATGTGTGAACTCCCCTTTGGATTTGGTTAAGGGGTGGTTTGGGTTCAAATCCAAATCATATTTGGAGTCCAACTTAGATTAGGTTTCAACATAAATTAAGTCCAATCCTATTAGACTAATGAAACCCAATGCAAGTCAAATCCAAACTATATCAAGTCAAATTAAATTTGATTTAAATTGACTAAGATCTTATCCAAATCAAACATGGCTAAAGATTAGGTCAAACCTAATCAAGATAGGTTTGGATCAAGTATTCAATAGGTCTAATCTCATTAGACATATAAAACCTAATTTGAATCAAACTCAAACTAAAATGAATCAAATTAAATTTGATTTAATCTGATTAGGATCCAATCTTTATATTTGATCAAATAAAATAATATGCAATAATTATAATTTCATCTTCCTATAACTTACTAACTCTTAGTAAGTCCTCAATATAACTTTTATATTTAAATCCGATCATCAATCAAATTGATAATTAAGTCCACTTGTGATTTGTGATTCAAAATTATGATTCAACAATCTAACCAGTCGGGACCTCTTTTGTGTGTGACTCTATAGGTTCTATTCTGTCTGATAGTGAAAATTATTTTGATCTTCATCAAAATATTATTGAAACTCTTTTCAATGGATTGGAATAATTCCAACTCATCAATCAAAAATTATTGATCATCAAATAATTCTCATTGATCCCATAATCTATCAATGACATCTAGCAGCATGTAGTGGCAAACCAATAGAACAGAAGAATGAACCTTTAGGTGTAGTTATCATGTAATTCAGTTCTTCTATCGTGAGTTTTGACAAGACAGATGAAGAGAAAGAAAACTGTTTCTCTTTGGATAGCCTAGGTTGCATCTAAAATTTTTTTATTAATCTACATGAATAAGAATCAAATCTTTATCTGATTAGCAGTAAAATCAGAGATCAAATCTTTAAAAATCTAAAATAATTATTTACGAAGGTCTGAAAGTGCAGATCCTCTACTTTGCATACACGTCAGACGCCGCAGATAAATAGGATAAACTCCAATCAAATCACCTTCGCAACTCAACCAAACGAAGGAGGAGAGGTGCTGGTGTGACGCCTCACACCAGCAAGGAGGATGCCCACATGAGGACCCACGACAAGGGAGGAGGGGCGGCACCAAAGGGGAGACGCCAAGGAGAAGAAGAAGAGCTCCTCTCTTCTAACGCTTCTCTCTCTTTCTCTCTTCTCTTAATCTGATTTGTTTGCTATTTTTCTTAAGCATCCATAGAAAGAGATCCTCTCTATTTATAGATAATTTTTATGACCCAATAAGTATAGGACTCCTAATTCAAACATACTTTGAATTAGTCCAATACTCATAAAAGAAGGATTCCTACATGAGATAGAATTGCCATCACATATGACAACCATATTGCACCCAATCCCTCACCCACATGGTATGCCCACAATGAGAAAGCTTCAAGGTGTTGGTCAGCCCATAAGAGAGGAGAATCCTAGTGCAAGTAGAATTTCTCATATCTCATCCAAAATGGGTTCGATTCGAATATAATTCAAAGCTGGTTCGAAATAATTTTGAAAGGCTGTTAATCCTAAATTTTTTAGAACTTTTGTATCAAATCTAACTTAAAATTTTGGACTCAATTAAGTCTAATTAATTTAGATCTAATCTAAAATTAATTAGTACTTAAATTTAATCTTTCATATGCTTCATGGATCATAGATCAAAAATTATTCATCTCTGGGATCGAACCTGAACCTCATGTGTAGCGCTAGCTAAACATAGTCAACTCTTCAATCCCATTTGATCCATAACTTAATTTTTAATTAAGTTAGTTTATATGTTCAATCAAGTCAGATACTTTCAAATTGGACACATAAATATAAACCAATACTTTCTAATGATATCTGACTTGTGTGTGTGACTCCATAGGTTCAAATACTAAGTCAGTAGCATAGGAATCGATTTTTGTACTCATCAAGATACCATCTAGAAATGGTTCTCAATATCCAAATAGATCAAATTATCGTAAAGAAATATTTCAAAATTCATGCACATGGTTACCGCATAATTCATTCTTTTGATCCTGAATGCTCTAGGATGGTCTCAGGTTAACTATCAACTGAGATTCCTTCATCCATATTGTATTTTAACCTTTCAAATCCATCTCCTGATTATCCTGATCAAGATTTTATTAAATTAAAATATAGTGATACATCAACTCCAATAACCTGAAGGGGTCAATCCCATCTTGATCCATACACAGACTTCGCAAGTACATGATGGTATCTAGTAGCCTTCCGTCACTGTATTAAAAATCTAGATAGTCCAGCACCAAAGCACAGTGAGTTGCTTGCAAGTCACTATGGTGATCTCAAGTCTGAAGGATACTTATATCCTTGTGCTTCGTGAGCAGCTCTTGACAGCAAAATGCTCAGCAGGTGAGTTACTTGTTCAATGATGATGTATTCCTATATCTCATCTGTATGCGATACTAGTGTCACCATACTCTTTGGTTAAGAGGACAACCAACTCATGTGATACACAATGACCTCCACTCGATAAACATCATCGTCCTGTAATGACATATTATTTGATCGCGAACATGTTTAAGAACTATAAGATAAATCTTTTCTTTATTGTATACTAACATAGTTTTAAGGACTTCATCACAACACAAAAGTTCAAGAAAGATGTAACTTTGTGATGAAAAATATCAGAATAATTTTTATTCATTAATCAATAATTCATATATAAAGATGAACTCAATCATCACATGATTGATTTTAGGACATAGTTTCCAACAACTCCACTTGGACTAAAGCCAATCGGGGCAGTATCTTATACCCGTCTTCCATTTGAAGTCATCAAACTCTTTGATCTCAAGAGCTTTAGTGAAGGGATCGGCTAGGTTCTCCTTTCCATCAATCTTCTGAAGCTTGACATCACCTCGATTCACGATCTCTTGTATCGGGTGATAGCAGCACAGAATATGTTGTAGCATCTGATGTAGCACTATATTCTGCTTCGCATACAGAATCGACCATAGTATATTGCTTGAAACTCTTCCAACAAATGGTTTCTTTATTCAGAGTAAATACGTAGCTCGACACACTTCTACTGTGATCACAATCTGACTGAAAATTGAAATCAATATATCCCACAAGTTTCAGATCAGTGTCTCCATAGATAAGCCATTGATCTTTAGTATTTCTCAAATACTTAAGAATTGCTTTCACAATCTTCTAATACTTCTCACTCAGATCAGATTGGTACCTACTCACTACCCCAAATGAATAGGTCACATCCAACCTCGTACACATTATAGCATGCATGATGAATCTCACTGTCAAAATATATGATATTCTACTCATACGCTCTCCCTCCTTAGGGGTTATCGGACAATCTTTCTTAGAAAAAATAATTTCATAGCCTATCGGAAGATAATCTTTCTTGAAATTATCCATATTGAACTGTTTCAATAAGGTATTGATGTACGTGGATTGGGATAATCCAAGCAATCTTCTAGATTTATCCTTATAGATCTTCAGCCCTAGGATGTAGAATGCTTCTCTCAAATCTTTTATGAAGAACTGTGATGATAACCACAGCTTTACACTCTGTAAAATCGAGATATTATTTTCTAGTAACAGTATGTCATCCATATACAGTATAAGAAAGATGACTACAGAATTGGTAGCCCACTTGTAGATGTAAGGCTCTTCTCCATTCCTAACGAAGCCATACATTTTGATGACCTTATGTAAATATATATTTCAACTCCTAGACGTCTACTTAAGTCTATTAATAGACCTACTCAGCTTGCACACTTTCGACTCATCTATGGATATGAACCCTTCAGGTTATATCATATACACCTCTTCTTTCAGCTCCCCATTAAGGAGAGCTGTTTTGACATCTATTTGCCAGATCTCATAATCTAAGTATGCAGCGATAGCAAGCATAATCCGGATAGACTTGAGTATTATCACAGGAGAGAACATCTCATCATAGTCAATACCATAATGCTGACGGTAACCTTTGACAACCAGATGGGCTTTATAGGTCTCTATCTTTTCGTCTGCTCTTTTTTTTCTCTTGAAAATCTATTTACACTCCATGAATTTTATTCGTTCGAGCAGATCAACTAGTGTCCATACACCATCGATCTCCATGGACTATATCTCAGACTTCATGGCCTTAAGCTATTTCTGAAAGTCAGACCTTTGTATGACCTCCATATAGGTGATCGAATCCTCATCATTCTCATCAAGTTCGATGTGGTCACCATCCTAGATCAAGAAATCATAGTATTTATCCGACTGACACGGTACTCTATTGGATCTCCTTAGTGGCACCTCACTGGCTCTGGATTTGATTCACCAATTAAATCCAATTCTGTGTGTGTCAGTCTTTCCACCTTATGAGCTTTATTAAATTTAATTTTACAGGCATTAGTTCCTTCACTAAAGAACTCTTTTTTTAAAAAGACTGTCCGACTGCTGACAAACACCTTTTATTTACAGTGAGGTAGAAGTAGTATCCTTTAGTTTTCTTTGGATACTCTATGAACAAGTATCTATCAGACTTCAATCGAAGCTTATCTGTCTTTAAACGCTTGACATAAGCTGGATATCCCTAGACCCTAAGGTGTGAGAGTACCGACTTACACCCAATCCATATCTCATATGGAGTTTTATCAACAGACTTGCTTGGCACCTTATTCAAAATGTAGCAGGTAGTTTTTAGAGCATATTCCCAAAAAGAGATTGGCAGACTCACAGAGCCCATCATGGATCAGACCATGTCTAACAATATTCGATTCCTCCTCTCAGACATCCCATAATATTGTAGTATTCTAGGAGGGGTCCATTGTGAGAGAATGTCATTCTCTTTTAGATATGTCAGAAAGTTATTGGTGAGGTATTCACCACCTTGGTCTGATCGAAGAGTCTTAATACTCTTTTCAGTCTATTTTTCTATTTTAGCACGAAATCATTTAAATATTTTAAATGATTCTGACTTATGCTTCATAAGATAAACATACTCATACCTCAATAGGTCGTTTGTAAACATAATGGAGAAGTAGTATCCTACTCTGGCACTTATGTTCATAAGTTTGCATTATCAGTATGTATTAGACCTAGGACATCGCTGGCTCTCTCACCTTTTCTCTTACAAGGTGACTTAGTCATCTTACCAAGTAGATAGGATTTGCAAGTAGGCAATGATTTACAATCATCTATTTCAAGGATACATTCTTTGATCAACCTACTCATACCTCGATAGGTCATTTGTAAACGTAATGGAGAAGTAGTATCCTACTTTGGCACTTATGTTCATAAGTCTGCATATATCAGTATGTATTAGACCTGGGACATCACTGGCTCCCTTACCTTTTCTCTTACAAGGTGACTTTGTCATCTTACCAAGTAGATAGGATTTGCAAGTAGGCAATGATTTACAATCATCTATTTCAAGAATACATTCTTTGATCAACCTATCAATCCTATTTTTATTCACATGACCAAATCTATAATGCCAAAGATAGAATTCATTAACATTATCTAATCTAGGGTGTTTGCTGGCTGTGTACAATATACTAACAGGTCGTGATATTATGTATATGTCATATTTTTATTGTCCACATATAATTACAATATCATTCATAATGATATCACAAAAATCATCCTTTATCATAAACTTATAACCAAATTTGGCTAAAAAGCCTATAGAGATGACATTCGTCAAAAAGGAGGGACAATAATGACAATCATCTAATATGATACTACTGGACTCGAAGACAAGCTGCAAAGTTTTTAAGGTCAGAACTGGAACAAAGCTTCCATCTCTAATATTTAGGAATTGCTCGCTCTCTCTAAACCTCCTACTTATCTGTGGTCACTGCAATGAATTGCATATACTAATCGAACTTTCGGTATTTAATATCCAGATAGTAGTGTCACAAATAAAAAAATTATAAGGAGTTATCATATAAGTACCATGTGAAACAACCGTTTGCTTCTTTCTCTTATTCTTAGGCCTATTTGGGTCAAGGATGGCTATATGAGCAGGATAATTCCTCTTTCAATGACCCCGCTTCTTACAAAAGAAGGATTCTATGGGCTCTTATCAATTTTTGACATTTTGCTCTGCTTAGAATCAACGACATGGAATTTTTGCATCTTTTCATTTTTTTCTCTCCTAGAGGATAGATGCCCTGCAAATGATCCTCCTACTAAATTCATTGGCTCCTTCTAAAGATGGTGATCCTTCTCAAAAATCTGTAGTAATCCTAGCAAACCATGATAGTTCATTGCAGGCTTCATCATTCTATAATGATTGAGAAAGGGTAGGTAGGATTTCAGTAGTGAATTGAGGATAGCATCTTTGCCTAACTGTTCATACAACAGACAACCAAATTTGTTAAGGTGTTCAATCTACTCAATCATGTACAATACATGATCGGTGACTGAAGCCCCCTCTCGCATATGGACATTGAATACTACGTAGGAGGTTTTATGTCTCTCCGTATCCTCTGAGGTATCGAAGGACTCATTCAATATTTGAATGATTTTCTCTAGCTGTGCATCTTCAAACTTATGACTAAGTTTGTCGTTTATAGCTACCCTCATCATACAACGTACAGTGATGTGGTCATTGAGCTACTTCATGTAAGTATCTCTCATGACACGAGGAGCGTTGGCTGTAGGTTCTTCAGGTGCCTCATCTGTAAGGACGTATAAAATTCTCTTGTGCTCCAAGATAATCTTCAACTTTTGATACCAGCTATCGAAGTTAGGTCGGGTGAGCTTGTCGATGAAGAAAAATTACGGTAGTGCAGTACAAGCAATTAAAAAATTTTATGCAGTGAAAATAATAGATTAAATAATTTAATCTTAATCACATGTATAAGATCTAATCTTAGACTACCACATCAGAATCTTTGATATGAAAATATATTCTTTAGATCTAAAAATAAAAATCACATCGACCTCATCGATGCTGAAATTTTAGATCTAACTATTAGATCTACCATAGGAATCAAAATAAGTTAGAGATCATTACCAAATAAATTTTGATCTTGATCTTCTCTAATCCAATGATTGGAGAGAATGTTCCTCAGGTCACTCATAGCCACACGAAGTCATCTGACCTCTATAAAAAAATTAATGCGAAGACTAGCGCAGATCAGGGGCTCGAGATGCTAGTCTACGAACAACTTCGACAGCTGACCTCTTCCTTCTTCTACAAGCACCTTGGATACTCCAAAGTGATAGAGGATTTGGAGGAAGAAGAGAGGAGGAGGAGAATAAGCTCTAAAAATAAAAAATCTATAATAGAATTGATCATGGGATGTCCAAGAGAGGGGTCCCCTTTTTATAGACTAAGAATTAAGACTTTCCAAGAAAGGACACCATGAATCAATGCCAAAATCCCTTTTTAGCATCTCTAAAAATTCTAAAAAAATCATTAAGATGTGGAAAAGAAATTTAAAATCTTACACAGTAAAGAATTCCTCAAAAAAAATAAGAAAAAAAAAATATAACTCTAATAATATACCATATACGAAAAATCTCTTTCCTAGTCTACATCTTATCTCTAATTCGAATCACATTCAAATTAGGCAAAAGATAATATTATGACTCATCAGCTATAGCCAACCATTCTTATTAGATCCTCTCTCATAACACCCAAAATCATAACCCAAATCCAATTATGCATAGAGAAATTGGCATGGATCCAGATGTGGTGCAAAAGATAAGGATAGAGTCCTAGTCTGACTTGGACTTTTCATTTCTAATTCAATTCTAATTTAAATCAAATTTGGATTGAAACCATAGATAGAAATAAATCTAATTCAATTAAAAATCTAAATATCTCATCAAATTTCTAACTCAATTAGAATTAATCGAGTCCAAATCCTGATCGAATCAAGATCAAATTTTCTTTGTAATCAGATTTGATCATATCAATCCCAATCTGAGTCGAACTGAATCTAATTCAATTAGACTTGTTCCAAAGCTCTTTATCTAATCAAATTGAGTCAATTAGTAATCTAATTACTAATTAATTTTTCATAAATGATAGAGTCCCAATCTCAGTGGGACTCTCCCACAGAGTCCTAGTCTAAGTAGGGCTCTTTACTAGAGTCACAATCCAATTGGACTCTTCAGCCATCAGATCTGACCAAATCTTCTGATGTATGTGATCCCATAGATTCGAACCTAAGCTAGTAGTATAAGAATAACTTCTTATACCAATCGATATAACCATCTAGCAATGATGATCCGATGACTGGATAGGTCGAAGTATTGCAAAGCAACCTTCTAGAGCCTATTGGAGTATGGTTACCATATAATTCATCCCTTTGACCCAAATGCTCAAGATGACTTAGGGTTTAACTGTCAACCCTAATTAAGTTGACCACATTATATTTCAACCTTTCAAATCCATCTCATGGATTATCCTGGTCAAGATTTTGCTAAATTGAAATACACTAATGCATATCTTCTATCAATTTAGAGGGGTCAATTCCATCTTGACTCACACACCGACTTGATAAGTACTTGACTACACTTAGTATCCTTCCATCACTAAGTTAAAAACTCAGATAGTTTGATACTAAAGTACAGTGAGTTACTTACAAGTCATCGTGGTGGTCTCAGGTCGGAGAGACACTTATACCCATACCCTTTACAAGCTACTCTTGACAGCAGAGTGCTCAACACATGATCACGTTCAATGTGAATGTACTCCTACATTTTATCTGCATACCATAACAGTGTCTCCATACTCTTTGGTTAAGAGGACAACCAACTCATATGGCACACAACGACCTACACTTGATATCACTATCATCTTAGTAATAGTGTATCATTTGGTCACGAACAATTTTAAGAACTTAACAACAAATCTTCCTTTGTCGATTAATATATATAGTCCTAAGGACTTCATTACAACATAGGAGTTCAAAGATAATCAATTTGTAATAAAAATATGAAATAATTTTTATAAATAAAAATTTATATACAGTTTACAAGATGAGCACAATCGTCTAACAATTGATTTTGGGACACATTTTTCAACAACTCCCACTTGGACAAAAACTAATCGATACAGTATCATATACCCATCTTTGATTTGTGATCATCAAACTTTTTGATTTTGAGAGCTTTAGTAAATGGGTCGGCCAGGTTCTTCCTTGTATTGATCTTCTGAAGATCAACATCATCTCGATCCACGATCTTTCGGATAAGGTGATAATGGCACAGAATATGTTTGGTGTGCTGATGGAATCTCGGCTCCTTGGCTTAAGCAATGGCTCCAGTATTATCGTAGTATAATAAGATAGGACCATCAATGGAGGGTGTCACTCCAAGCTCGTCGATGAACTTTCGCAACCATACAGCTTCCTTCACAGCATCGGATGCCGTGATATACTTTGCTTCACAGACAGAGTCTGCCACAGTATTCTGTTTGAAATTTTTCTAGCAGATTGCTCCATCATTTAGGATAAAAATATAATCCGACACACTCTTACTATCGTCATGGTCTGACTGAAAGCTGGAGTCGGTGAACCCCACAAGTTTCAAGTCAATTTCACGATACACAAGCCACTAGTCCTTAGTATTTGTTAAATACTTAAGAATGGTCTTTACGACCTTCCAGTGATTTTTTCTTGGATCAGATTAGTATCTACTCACTACCTTTAATGAGTATGCTACGTCTAGTCTCATACATGTCATGGCATACATAATAGAATCCACTGTCGAAGCATATGGAACTCTACTCATACGCTCTCTCTCTTGAGGAGTTGTCGGACAATCTTCTTTCGAAAGAGAAATTCCTTGACCTATCAGAAGATAGTCTTTCTTGAAATTCTTCATGCTGAACCGTTTCAGCATAGTATCTATGTACGTGAATTGGAAGAGCCCGAGCAGCCTCTTAGATCTATCCCTATAGATCTTCATCCCTAGGATATAGGCTGCTTTTCTCAAATCCTTCATGGAGAATTGTGACGACAGCCACACTTTTATTCTCTGTAATGCAGGGACATCATTCTCGATTAAGAGAATGTCATCCACATACAACATAAGAAATATAATTATCGAACCATTTGCCCACTTATATATGCAGGATTCCTCTCCATTCCCAATGAAGCCATACGTTCTGATCACCTTATCAAAACGTATGTTCCAACTCCGAGATACTTGCTTCAATTCATAAATGGATCTCTGAAGCTTGCACACCTTGGACTCATCTGTGGATATGAATTCTTCAGATTGTATCATATACACCTTTTCATTCAGCTCTCCATTTAGGAAAGCTGTCTTTACATCCATTTGCCAGACTTCATAGTCTAGATATGCTGCTATCGCAAGCATGATCCGAATGGATTTGAGCATTGTCAAAGGAGAAAATATCTCATCATAGTCAATACTATAATGCTGATGATAACCCTTAACAACCAAATAGACTTTATAGATCTCCACCTTTCCGTCTGCGCTCCTCTTCCTCTTGAAGACCTACTTACACCCTATGGGCTTAACCCCTTCAGGTGGGTCAACTAATGTCCATACATCGTTGACCTTCATGGACTCCATTTTGGATCTCATGGCTTCAAATCATTTATCAGAGTCAGATCTCTACATTGCATCCATGTAGGTGATTGGATCCTCATCGTTCTCATCGAGTTCGACAGGATCTTCATCCCGAATCAAGAAGCCTAAGTATCTATCCGACTGACATGGTTCTCTATCAGATCGCCTTAAGGATGTTTGTTCATTGGGCTCCAGATTTGATCTCATCAAATCCAGTTCAGATTCTATCATTGGTGTCGGTTCTTCTACCTGTCGAACTTCGTCAAGCTCGATTTTAGAGGCACTTATTCCTTTACTAAGAAATTTCTTTTCTAAAAAATATACCTTACTGCTGACAAATACCTTTTGTTCAGCAGGAAGGTAAAAGTAATATCCCCTCATTTCCTTGAGGTACTCTACGAAATTACACTTATCAGACTTAGGACTGAGCTTGTCAGTTTATAATCGTTTAACATGAGCTGAACACCCCCAGATCCTAAAGTAAGAGAGGTTTGGTCTACATCCTAATCATATCTCATATGGTGTCTTACTAACTAACTTGCTCGAAACATTATTGAGCACAAGACAGGCTATTTCAAGTGTATATCCTCAAAAAAAGATCGACAGTTGCAAACCCCATCATGGATCGAATCATGTCCAACAAGATTCGATTCCTCCTTTTTGAGATGCCATTATGCTGTGGTGTCCCTGGAGGGGTCCATTGGGAGAGAATCTTATTTTCTCCTAGATATATCAGAAATTCACTGGAAAGATATTCACCTCTTCGATCAGACTGATGAATTTTAATACTTTTTTCAGTTTGTTTCTCTACTTTATTATAGAACTATTTGAACATTTCAAATGATTTGGACTTGTGTTTTATCAAGTAGACGTATCCATACCTAAAATAATATGCAACAATTATAATAATTTCAGCTCAGCCCGACCAGGCCCGACCCGACCCCGACCTGACCAATCCAGACCCCACCCGACCTACCGAACCGCCCCATCCCCATCCCCGGACACATTCTCGAAGGTCCAGACCCGACCCGGAACCGACCCGATTCGGACTCGACCCCGACCCGACCCGACCCGACCAGATCCGAACCTGACCCGACCCGACCTGTCCGGCCCCGACCCGACCCGGCCCCAACCCGACCCGAAATGGACCTGACCCGACCCAACCTGGCCCAGTCACGGACCCAACCCGCCCCACCCGACCTGACCCGACCAGGCCCGACACACACCAACCCGGCCCGGCCCAGCATGACCCGAAAACAACCAGGCCAAGCTCGGCCCCATTACGGACCCGGCCCGACCCAGTCACAGACCCGACCTGGCTCGGCCCTAACCCGACTTGCCCCATCCCGACCCCATCCCCGGACACATCCTCGAAGGCCCCAGCCCAACCCGGAACCGACCCAGCATAAACACTACCAGACTCGACCTGCCCCATCACAGCCCGACCCACCCCAACCCGACCTGGCTCAGCCTGACCCAACCCGACCCGCACCAACCCGACCCAGCCTAGCCCGACCCGAAAATGACCAGGCCCGGCTTGGCCCCATCACGGACCCAGCCCGGCCCAACTGGGCCCGGACTTGGCCCAAACTCGACCCAGCCCGACCCATACCGCACCCGACCCGACTCGAACCCGGCCCGACCAGCCCCGACTCGGCCCCAACCCAACCCAGACTGGACCTGACCCGACCCAGTCACGGACCAGACCCGCCCCAGCCCGACCCGACTCGACCGGATCCGACCCGACCTGACCCGTACCCAACCTGACCTGAACCCGACCTGACTCGACTCGACAGACCCAGCCCGCCCCACCCCACCCCGACCTGACCCGGACTGGACCCGACCTACCCCAGCCTGACTCGACCTGATCTGCACCAACCCGACCCGGCCCAGCACGACTCGAAAATGACCAGGCCTAGCCCGACCCCATCATGGACCCGGCCCGACCTAGTCACGGACCTAACCCTGACCTGGACCCGGACCCAGACCTGGACCCGGACCCAGACCCAAATCAGGACCCGGACCTGACCATGGCCACGGCCATGACCATGGCCTGGCCGTGCAGAACCCAGTCTCTGACCCACCCACACCGGACCGTAGTCCCCATCCTCAGCCCCAGCCCATCGGACCCGGCCAACAGGCCCCGCGACCCCAGCCCGAAGGCCCTGCTGCCCCGGACCGCAGGTCCTGCTGCCCCGGACCGCCATCCCTGGCCCCGACCTGCAGTCCCCGACCCCGACTCACAGGCCCCGACTAGCTGGCCCTGTCACCATCACCATCCCCAGCCCCGGCCCGAACCCCCCCCAAAAAAAAAGAATAAGCTCACCTCAATAGTGGCGCTGGCGACGGCTTTGTGGACGTGATGGCAACGGCGGTCGAACACGAGGAGAGACACGGGACGTCAGGGTGGAAGGAAACGTGAGAGAGAGAATGCCGAGTGAGAGCGGGGGGGAAAAATGGGTTTCAGATGGGACATGACAGGATGTGGGGTATTAGCGATGAAAATTTTCGTCGCTAATAATTTATTTTTATCGTAAATAATTTAAATGAAAAGAAAATTATGACAAAAATAAGCTTTTCATCACTAATAACCTAACTAGTGATGAATAATTTTTCATCGCTAATATTTTCCACCAAAAAAAAAATTCACTGAAAAATTTTTTTTTTCAAAAATTTTCATCGTTAATAATTTATTTTTGTCATAAATAATTTAAACAAAAAAAAATTGTGACAAAAATAAGCTTTTCGTCACTAATAACTAACTAGCGATGAATAACTTTCCGTCGCTAATATTTTTCACCCAAAAAAAAAATTTGCTGGAATTTTTTTTTTCAAATATATTATTTATGATGAAAATATATTATTTCATCGCTAATAGTCTCAAAGTTTTATTTACAATGATTATTTTCATCACTAATTACATTATTAGCGATGAAAATTTTCTTCCATCGCTAATAATTACTAAAAAAGATTTTCTTATTTATAAGTTTTTAATAAGTAATTATATGATGCTCGCATGATAAAATTTATTCAGATCCAACGGACAAGATAGACAGCAGGATCATATTGATTCACTGAAAGTGAGTTCAAGGATTTGACTGTAAACTTTTTAACTCAAGGCTTCCTGCAAAAAATAATGATATTTGAGAGGTCAAAAAATAGAACTAGGCCTCTTTAGCACCAGAGCCCAAATATGGGGTGCAAAATTTTCCCTTGATCTACTGTCATATCAACCTTTTTTTTATTTTTTTATTTATTAAGTAAAATGGATGGAAAACCAACCAAAATTGGGCAAAAGTATGATTCAAAATAGGGGTGTCAATAGGTCAAATTGTGTTTGGTTTATATGCAGGTTGAAGTAGGTTTGACCCATACCTCACATATACTTTTCTTTCATCCATATCAGCTCATCAACCTTTCTAAATTTTTATTTATTACTTACGTGCATAACTAAGAAATAAAACAAAATGAGGTTTTCAAAGATCACAAGCAACAAAATCAAAATTTATCTTTAAATATGTCATTATAAATATAATAAACATAAAATTTAGTATATATGATAATTATGAACTAACTAATGATAAAACTAGAAAAAATATAATATTCTAAAATATTAATGATAGAAATTTTTCATCATAAATAGTGATTATTTACGATGAAAATATATTTTTCATCACAAACACATGTTATTTACGATGAAAATAAAATTTTTGTTGCAAATAATTTATAATTTTTAAATTTTTAAATTTTTTTATTTTTTCTCATTTATTAGTAAAAAAAATTTTCATCATAAATAATAGAGTATTTGCGATAAAAATTAAGTTTTTGTCACCAATATTCCATTATTAATGATGATAAATTTTCATCACAAATAATTTATAATTTTTGAATTTTTAAATTTTTTTATTTTTTTTATGTATTAACGATAAAAATATTACATCATAAATACTAGAGTATTTATGACAAAAAATTAGTTTTCATCATAAATATATAAGTATTTGTGACGTAACATTGTCATCATAAATAATTTATAATTTTTAAATTTTTAAATTTTTTTTATTTTTTACACATATTAGCGATAAAAAATTTTATCATAAATAAAATATATTTGTGATGAAAATTTTATTTTCATCATCAATAATAATTATTTATAAAATATTATTTTCATCATCAATAATCTATAATTTTTTAATTTTTTAAATTTTTTATTTTCTTCCAAATATTAATGATAAAATTTTTTTATCATAAATACTTTAGTATTTATGATAGAAAATAATTTTTTATCAAGAATATGTCTGTATTTATGATATAATATTTTCATCATAAATAATCTATAATTTTTAAATTTTTAAAATTTTTTATTTTTTTTATATATTAGTGATAAAAAATTTTTATTGTAAATAATATTAGTTTACGATAAAAATTTAGTTTTTATCACCAATATGCTATTATTTTTGATGTAATATTTTCATCATAAATAATATTTAATTAATAAATTTTTAAATTTTTTTTAAATATTAGTGATGAAAAGTTTTCATCATAAATAACATGTATTTGTGATAAAAATTTAATTTTTTTTGTAAATACTTTCATTATTTATGATGAAACTATTTTTATCACTAATATTTAAAATTTTAAAATTAAAATAAATATTTTATTTTTTATAATGATTAATTTTATAATAAATAATTTATATTTATGATGAAATTTTATTTTCATCACCAATATAAAGATATTTATGATGAAAAATTAGTTTCATCATAAATAAATAATTATTAGCAATGAATTTTGATTTTCATCATAAATATCATTATTTATGATGAAATATATTTTCATCGCAAATAAATTCATCGCAAAAAGTTATATTTCTTGTAGTGTTAGTGAAGGGATCAGTTAGATTTTCTTTTCTGTCGATCTTCTTAAACTCGACGTCACCTCAATTCACGATCTCTCATACCAGATGATAGCAGTACAAAATATATTGCAGCATATGATGCAACATTGTATTCTGCTTCATATATAAAATTAGTCACAGCATGTTGCTTGAAACTCTTTCAGTAAACAGCTCCTCTATTCAAAATAAATGTATAGCCCAACATGCTTCTGCTGTCATCACAATCTAACAAAAAACTAAAATCAGTATATTTCATAAGTTTCAGATCAGTGTCTCCATATGTAAGCCATTGGTCTTTAGTATTTCTTAAATATTTAAGAATTACTTTCGTAATCTTCTAATACTTATTATCTGGATCAGACTGGTACCTACTCACTACCCTTAGTGAATAGACCACATCCGATTTTATACATGTCATGGCGTACATGATAGATTCCACTGTCGAAGTATATGGTATTCTACTCATATGGTCTCTCTCCTCAGGAGTTGTCGAATAATCTTTCTTGAAAAGAGTAATTTCATGGCCTATCGAAAGATAATCTTTCTTAGAATTATCCATGTTGAACCATTTCAACAAGGTATCGATGTACATGAATTGGAACAATCCAAGCAACCTTCTAGATCTATTCCTATAGCTCTTCATCTCTAGGACATAGGATGCTTCTCTCAAATTCTTCATGGAGAACTATGATGATAACCACAGCTTCACACTCTGTAAAGCTGAGATGTCATTTTCTAGTAACAGTATGTCATCCACATACAGTATAAGAAAGATGACTATAGAATCTGTAGCCCACTTATAGATACAAAGCTCTTCTCCATTCTGAACGAAGCTATACATTTTGATCACCTTATCAAAATACATGTTTTAACTCCTAGACGCCTTCTTAAGTCTATACATAGACCTATTCAGCTTGCATACTTTGGACTCATCTATGAATGTGAACCCTTCAGGTTGTATCATATATACCTCTTCTTCCAGCTCCCCATTAAGGAAAGTTATTTTGACATCCATTTGTCAGATCTCATAATCTAAGTGTGCAGTGATAGCAAGCATAATCTGGATGGACTTGAGCATTACCACAGGAGAGAACATCTTGTCATAGTCAATATCATAATCCTGACAGTAACTCTTGGCAACCAGACGGACTTGATAGGTCTCTACCTTTCCATCCATTCCTCTTTTTCTCTTGAAAATCCATTCATGCCCTATGAATTTTATTCTTTAGGGTGGATCAATTAGTGTCCATACACCATTGATCTTCATGGATTCTATCTCGGACTTCATGGCCTCAAGCTATTTCTAGGAGTTAGGCCTTTGCATGATCTTCATATAAGTGATCGGATCCTCATCATTCTCATCAAGTTCGATGGGATCACCATCCTGGATCAAGAAACCATAGTGTCTATCCAACTAACGTGGTACTCTATCGGATCTCCTTAATGGTGCCTCTACTGGCTCTGGATTTGATTCACCAATCAAATCTAATTCTATGTGTGTCAGTCCTTCTATCTCATGAACTTCATCAAGTTTAATTTTATAGGCATTAGTTCCTTCACTAAGAAACTTCTTTTCTAAAAAGACTGTCCAACTATGGATAAACACCTTTTATTCTATAGTAAGATAGAAGTAGTACCCTTTAATTTTCTTTGGGTATCCTACGAACAAGCATCTATCGGACTTCGATCCAAGCTTATCTGTCTTTAAATGCCTGACATAAGCTGGACATCTCCAGACCCTAAAGTGTGAGAGCATCAGCTTACGCTCAGTCCATATCTCATATGGAGTTTTATCGACAGACTTGCTCGGCACCTTATCCAAAATATAGTAGGTAGTTTCTAAAGCATATCTCCAAAAGGAGATTGACAGACTCACAAAGTCCATTATGGATTGAACCATATCTAACAAGGTTCGATTTCTCCTTTCGGACACCCCATTATGTTGTGATGTTCTAGGAGGGGTCTACTATGAGAGAATCTCATTCTCTTCTAGAGATGTCAGGAAGTCACTGATGAGGTATTCACCACCTCGATCTGATTGAAGGGTCTTAATGCTCTTTCCAGTCTATTTCTCTACTTCAGCACGAAATTATTTGAACATTTCAAATGATTCTAACTGATGCTTCATAAGATAAACATATCCATACCTCGATAGGTCATCTATAGACATAATGAAGTAGTAGTATCCTTCTCTAGTACTTATGTTCATAGGTCCCAAAAAGCCAATCGTCAAGCTGTTGACGGTTGAGCAACCAAGTATTGTAATTGATTTGTTAATAAATAAAATATATTTGGCATCTTCATCATAAGCTTTCATCTTCTAATGAACTCCGTTGTTATGATGAAGTCCTTAGAACTATTTAGGTTCGATAAAGAGAAGATTTATCGATTAGTCCTTAAAACTGTTCACGACCAAATGATAGGCTGTTAATAAGGACGACAGCTTCTATCGAGCATAGGTCGCTGTAGGCCATATGGGTTGGTTGTCCTCTTAACCAAGGAGTGTGGAGACACTGATATGGCATACAGGTGAGATGTAAGGATACATCAACATTGAACATGACCAACTCCAGAGTATTCTACTGTCGAGAATATCTCTGATGGGATATAGGTATAAGTGTCCCTTAGACCTGAGATCGCCTCAGTGACTTGCAAGCAACTCACTGTGCTTTGGTACTGGACTAACTGAATTTCTAATTCAGAGACGGAAGGCTTCTGGGCACAGTCAAGTACTTGCGAAGTCAGAGTGTAATCGAGATGGGATTGACCACTCCAAGAGTTGGAGAAGAATGAGTCACTGTATTTCAATTTAGCAAAACCTTGGCCAGGGTAATCCATCAGATAGATTTGATATTTTGAAATACAATGTGGACAACCTGATCAGAGTTGACAGTTGAGCTCTGGGGTGTCCTATGATCATTTTGGTCAAGGGGATGAATTATATGAAAACTATATCCGCATGGGTTCTAAGGATGTTGTTCTACACATTCGACCTATCCGGTCGTCGGGTACCATTGCTAGATGGTCACTTCGATTGGTATAAAAATTTATTCCTATACTACCAGCTTAGGTTCGGACCTATGAGGTCACACACATTAGAGTTCATGATCCGATCAGATGGTTGATCAACGATAAAGAATCATTCTAGGGTTAAATGATCAATACGATTGACATTTAACCCAGTGCAAGTGTTGCAGGAGGATCTATTAGCAATTCGATTGCTAATTGGCTTAATTTGATTAAGCCAATGGGCTGAGATTAAGTCTAATTGAATATGATTTAATTAGATTTGGTTTGGGCTTGATTGGATCAAGTCCAATTGGTTTATTGGATAAGCCAAGTGCAAGGAAAAACTAGTCCTAGTTCAACTAGGACTTGGGTCAATCTAATTTCTAATTTGATTAGAAAATTAAATTAGATTTAAATCTAATTTAATCTGATTAAATTAAGTTCTTAATTGGGTTAAGACCTATTTTAATTGGGTTGATCTAATTTTTATTTGATTTGGTTTGAGAAACCAAATTAAAACAAGTCATAAGACAGAATCCTAGTAAGACTAGGATTCCACCTTGCGCCACATAAGCCTTCTCCACGCCCTCTCTCTTATTCAACGCCAATCTCCACTTATTTTGTGTGACAAAAGCCCTCTCTCAGATCTCTTCCACGTTCACAAAAGGTCTCCTCTCTTCTTTCTTACATGGAAGGTGGTTTGGATCAAATCTAAAAGGAATAAGTTTGGATTTCAAATTCTATGAGATAGAGTTTTAGAAATCCAAAACTCTTTCAATTTTGCACCGAATTTATCCAAATTTTTTTTGGAATTTTTGTGGATTTTAGGGTATACATTGTGCACCCTTTTCTATTGATCCATATATGAAAATATGAAGGAGATGCTCAAGAGTTGGGCGTCCCTTAACTTGCCATGTTTGGATAAGCCTTGACTAGGTGTTTGACCTAGATAAGGACTCTATCATATCTCTCTATAAAAGATGAGTTTCTTTATGAAATTTTATGAGAAATTAGAGATTTGAGAGACCTTTGTGTCATTTAAAAATCAGAGAGAAATACCTTTGGGTCATGGAGATATAAAAGATGCAAGTTTAGGTATTTAGAGAGAAAAATATGAAGAAGAAGAGGGTCTTCTTCTTGGGTTTTTGTTTTCATATCTTTCCTCCCTCCATCTTGAGTTTTCTGAGAGTGTCTCAGATCTGAAACTCCTCCTTCTACTTTCCATCTTTGGAAGAGTCCAAATCAAGAAGAAGGAGGCACCTGATCAACCATCAAAGAAGGATCAGCGCAGTACTAGCATACTGTGCTGATTTCCTGAAGTAGGACTTCTGATCGAGATTCGTGGGCTCGTGTGGATGACTCCTAGAGGCCGGACGCATGTGCGGCTTGCAACATCATCCTCAAGCCCAGATCAACAAGGTTAGAACATCTAACTTGCATGGTAATAGATCTGATCTATTGTTTAATACATACATTAGATGTAGTATAGAAACATGTTGATATGATCAACATGTAGTTCATGCTATATTTATATATTTTAATTTCTGATTTAATGCCATGTAATAATCATGTAATAGGATCTTAGATCTAAGAATTTTTTGATCTTAGAAAATAAATTTTGATTTATTTTAGTCTTCCACTGTATGATCTTGAAAAAGTTTCAAGATCTAACCCTCTTTTTCAAGATCTAACCCTGAAACCCTAGATCTGGTTCCTTCAATTGGTATCAGAGCCTAGGTTCTTTATTACATGATTATTTATACATGCTTAGATTATTTTTTAGATTAGATCTAATTTATAATCTGATTATTAAATCTGAAATTAAAATTTTAGATCAATCACAAACTGCAAGGTTGTCCTGCTGTAAGGTTTACCCCTTACAGTGCAAAGGTTGTCCTAGTTTGTGTAGATCTATCTTTAATCATAAATTTATTAGATATGATCTAGATTAAATTTATGATTTATTAGATTTAAAAGATATTTAAATCTGAAATAAAATCTCTTTGTTAATAATTTTTGTGCAAAGAAATTGTTTAAAATTGAAATTGTTTCAATTACATGAACCTGTTTAGATTAGATCTAAAGTAGTTTCATGTTTATTTCACTTGCATCTTGATTATGAATCAAACATGTAATATGGTTGGTAGAATCATATTGTAAAATTATTTTACAAATATGAAAATTATTTTTTGAAAAGTCGAACCCAACCCTCAGCCCAAAACTTAATTAAGAATTAAGAAGTTGTTTGATTAGGTTCTAGGATTGTGAATTGAAGAACCTAAGACACAAATCATAACACATTGGGTTAATGGGTTAGTGAAAATTAGGTCCATTAATTGGGTTAGACCTATGGTTAGATTAAAGATGGACTTAATTAGAGAATTGACTAAATCTAATCAATTGTTGTCTTAGATTAGGTCAAGGATTCTCTAGATCAATTACAATAGTTGTAGTTGGTCAAGTCCATGTCTTTAACGAGAACCAAATGGACTTGATTCTTGGCTAAGCGGTCTAGCACGAACTGTTAGGTTGATCTAATCGAAACTAATTAAACCAGTTGGTGTCTAAGGTAAATCAGATCGGTGGTTTTTAATTGGGAGCCCGCTTACCTGACCATTTCTGATGGTGTCTAAGGCAAGCTTTGGCAGACCCTCCCACTGATCGAACTTACCTGGCCTCTTGGTGAAATTATATTTTGATCGGATCACTTGACTATTCGAGCTGACCCATGTCAGCTAGGTAAATCAGTGTGACTGATTTAGGTGCTCCTAGACCAGCCCTTTTAATGGTCTCCCTTAAGCTGACTTGGTGAAGCCAGTGGGAGGATCATGATAAGCTGGTTCATCTGACCTCATCCTTTAAATTATTTAAATCCTCTAAAATTATTAGGTCCTTAAAATGACAAAGTTATGGAGATAACTGAGTCATAGCCTCCCATTAAGGTGTTTGATAATGAGTCCATTAACTCAATAATCATTGCAGACCCAAAGGCCTGGTGCTTGTTGACTAATGGAATTATCACTCATCATATGATGACTTGGAAGTGTCTCTCTAATGGTGGTTAGGTGAGCCAACCAAAGTTGGGCTTAATCATTCGTTGGTTAGATACACCAAGTATGATCATGTTAATGGTTGGACCTAACCGGATCCTTACAATGGAGGCCAAAGCCTACTGATTAGGTTTCTGGGGTAAAATTAAAATAACTAGAAATTGTTTAGAAAAATAATTGGTTATGAACCTACCCTTAGATGTACATGGGTTGACCAACCAAAGTTGGGCTTGTGTGCAGTCTAAGTGGATTCTAGTACCCACTAAGGAATTAGGGTAATTCCTCGAGTTGGAGGTAGAGGCTATCAATTCGAATAAAATAGTGGGAGAAACCTTTTGATTAAAGTTCAAATCTTTAGGTTTAATGAATCAATTACTAATTAGGTTATGGTTCTCCTTTGTGCAAATATGGCCACTTCCCTATCACTCCGATCATTGTTGGACAATGATAAGTTGGTGAGACCCAACTTCGGTAGCTGGTATCGAAAGTTGAAGATAGTCCTGGAGCATGAACGGATCCTATATGTGATAATAGATCCTGCACCTGAGGAGCCAGCTGTCAATGCACATGGAACAGTCAGAGACACTTACCAGAAGTGGCTCAGTGACCGGACTATGATGCACTGTATCATGCTGGCTACCACGAGCGACGAGTTCAGTCACAGATTTGAGACGGCTCAGCCAAAGGACATGCTTCAAGTGTTGGAGGATGCCTTTGGCACACCCGATGATGTGGAGAGGCACAAGACTAGTTGTGCCATCTTCAATTTCAAAATGCAGGATGGTGCCTCTGTCACTGATCATGTATTGTACATGATCGAGCTGATGGAACGATTGAGCAAGCTCGGCTTTCCCTTGCATGAGCAGCTTGGGAAAGATGCAATACTGAACTCGCTGCCCAAGTCTTATCTCCCATTCCTCACTCATTATAGAATGACAAAGCCTGAAGAGAACTACCACGGGTTACTGGGGTTGCTTCAGAACTTTGAGAAGGATCACTAACTTCACAAGGAGTCGGTGAACTTAGTGGGAGGTTCGTCTTCCGGTTCTCGACCCTTTGAGAAAGGAAAGAAGAACAAGAAGAAGAAAGTGAAGAAGGTGCAAGTTCAGGCTGGGACATCAGTGCAGAGCCAGACCAAAAAGATCAAGCCTGATAAGAGTCTATTCTACCAGCAAGCACCCTAGATTAGATAGTGTGTCAGATATCTACTTATGGCACTGTAGGCTAGGTCATATAAATAAGAACAGAATAAACAGGTTGACTCAAGAGGGAATCCTTGAAGTTAGTGATTGTGAATCACTACCAACCTGTGAGTCCTGTCTTCTTGGTAAAATGACCAAGTCACCTTTTACTGGAAAAGGTGAGAGAGCTACTGAGCTCTTGGGCCTAATACATACTGATGTATGCGGACCCATGAGCACCAGTGCTAGAGGCGGATATTTCTACTTCATAACTTTCACGGATGACCTATCCTGATATGGATATGTCTATCTGATGAAACATAAGTCGGATTCATTTGAAATGTTCAAATAGTTCTGAAGTGAAATAGAAAAATAAACTGGGAAGAGTATTAAAACTCTTCGATCTGATCGAGGAGGAGAATACCTTTCTAGTGATTTTCTCACATATCTAGGAGAGAATGGGATTCTCTCCCAATGGACTCCTCCAGGAACACCACAACATAATGGTGTGTTTGAAAGGAGGAATCGGACTTTGTTAGACATGGTCCGATCTATGATGGGTTTTTGCTAGCTTGCTGATATCCTTCTGGGGATATGCACTCGAATCGACCTGTTATCTGTTAAATAAGATTTCAAGTAAGTCTGTAATTAAGACTCCATATGAGATATGGACAGGGCGTAAGCCAGTACTTTCACACCTTAGGGTCTGGGGATGCCCGGCCTATGTCAAATAATTAGTCACAGACAAACTTGGACCTAGGTCTGACAAATGCTCATTCATAGGGTACCCCAAAGAGACAAAAGGATATTTTTTCTACCATGCTGATGAACAAAAGGTGTTCGTCAGCCTTAAGGCAATCTTTTTAGAAAAGGAGTTCCTTGGTGAAGGAACCGTTGCCTCTAAGGTTGAACTTGATGAAGTTCAATAGGTAGAAGGACCGACACCAATAGCTGAACCTGAGTCGGATATGATTAGATCAGATTCGAAGCCCAATATACCTGTACCATTAAGGCGATCCGGTAGAGTACCGCATCAGCCGGACAGATACTACGGTTTCTTGATCCGGGACGGTGATCCCATCGAACTTGATGAGAATAATGAGGATCCGATCACCTATATGGATGCTATGCAGAGATCTGATTCTGATAAATGGCTTGATGCCATGAAATCCGAAATGGAGTCCATGAAGGTCAACGATGTATGGACATTGGTTGACCCACCTGAAGGGGTTAAACCCATTGGGTGTAAATGGGTCTTCAAAAGGAAGAGGGGCGCAGACGGAAAGGTGGAGACCTATAAAGCTCGTCTGGTTGCCAAGGGGTATCGTCAACGTTATGGTATTGACTATGATGAGATATTTTCTCTTGTGGCAATGCTCAAATCTATTCGGATAATGCTTGCAATAGCTGCCCATCTGGATTATGAGATCTGGCAGATGGATGTAAAGACAGCTTTCCTGAATGGAGAGCTGACTGAAGAGGTGTATATGATACAACCTGAAGGGTTTACATCCACAGATGAGTCCAAGGTGTGCAAGCTTCAGAGATCCATTTATGGACTGAAGCAAGCTTCTCGGAGTTGGAACATGCGTTTTGATAAGGTGATCAAAACGTATGGCTTCATTAAGAATGGAGAAGAGCCCTACATCTATAAATAGGCAAATGGTCCAGTTATGGTATTCCTTGTCTTGTACGTGGATGACATTCTCTTAATCGAGAATAACATCCCCGCACTACAGGGAATAAAAGTTTGGTTGTCATCACAGTTCTCCATGAAGGACTTGGGTGAAGCATCCTACATCCTAGGGATGAAGATCTATAGGGATAGATCTAAAAGGATGCTTGGGTTATCCCAGTCCATGTACATAGACACTGTGCTGAAGAGGTTCAGCATGGAGAATTCTAAGAAGGGCTATCTACCGATAGGCCAAGGAATTTCTCTCTCTAAGAAGGATTGTCCGACAACTCCTGAAGAGAGAGAGCGTATGAGTAGAGTCCCATATGCTTCAGCCGTGGGATCTATCATATACGCCATGATATGTACAAGACCAGATGTGGCATACTCACTAGGAGTAGTGAGTAGATACCAATCTGATACTGGAGAGAATCATTGGAAAGTGTTTAAAGCCATCCTTAAGTATTTGAGAAATACTAAGGACCAATGGTTGGTTTATGGCAAGTCAGATCTGAAACTTGTGGGGTTCACAGACTCTAGCTTTCAATCTGACCATGATGACAGCAGGAGCATGTCGGGTTATATCTTTACTCTGAATGATGGAGCCATCTGCTGGAAGAGTTCCAAGCAGCATACTGTGGCGGACTCTGTTTGTGAAGCGGAGTACATCGCAGCATCGGATGCTGCAAAGGAAGCTGTGTGGCTGAGAAAATCCATCACTGAGCTTGAAGTAGCACCCTCCCTCGATGGTCCAGTCCTGCTCTACTGCGACAGCACTGGTGCTATAGCTCAGGTGAAGGAACCCAAAGCACATCAGTGGACGAAGCACATCTTGCGCCGCTTCCACCTGGTCCAAGAGATCGTGGATCGAGGTGACGTCGACCTTCAGAAGATCGACGGAAAGGAGAACCTAGCCGACCCCTTCACTAAAGCCCTGGCAATAAAGGAGTTCGACAATCACAAGTCGAAGATGGGTATTAGATACTGTGCCGAGTGGCTTTAGGACAAGTGGGAGTTGTTGGAAAATGTGTCCCAAAAAGCCAATCGTCAAGCTGTTGACGGTTGAGCAACCAAGTATTGTAATTGATTTGTTAATAAATAAAATATATTTGGCATCTTCATCATAAGCTTTCATATTCTAATGAACTCCGTTGTTATGATGAAGTCCTTAGGACTATTTAGGTTCGATAAAGAGAGGATTTATCGATTAGTCCTTAAAACTGTTCACGACCAAATGATAGGCTGTTAATAAGGACGACAGCTTCTATCAAGCATAGGTCGCTGTAGGCCATATGGGTTGGTTGTCCTCTTAACCAAGGAGTGTGGAGACACTGGTATGGCATACAGGTGAGATGTAAGGGTACATCATCATTGAACGTGACCAACTCCAGAGTATTCTACTGTCGAAAATATCTCTGATGGGATATAGGTATAAGTGTCCCTTAGACCTGAGATCGCCTCAGTGACTTGCAAGCAACTCACTGTGCTTTGGTACTGGACTAACTGAATTTCTAATTCAGGGATGAAAGGCTTCTGGGCACAGTCAAGTACTTGCAAAGTCAGAGTGTGATCGAGATGGGATTGACCACTCCAAGAGTTGGAGAAGAATGAGTCGCTGTATTTCAATTTAGCAAAACCTTGGCCAGGATAATCCATCAGATGGATTTGATATTTTGAAATACAATGTGGACAACCTGATCAGAGTTGACAGTTGAGCTCTGGGGTGTCCTATGATCATTTTGATCAAGGGGATGAATTATATGAAAACTATATCCGCATGGGTTCTAAGGATGTTGTTCTACACATTCAACCTATCCGGTCGTCGGGTACCATTGCTAGATGGTCACTTCGATTGGTATAGGAATTTATTCCTATGCTACCGACTTAGGTTCGGACCTATGAGGTCACACACATTAGAGTTCATGATCCGATCAGATGGTTGATCAACGATTAAGAATCGTTCTAGGGTTAAATGATCAATACGATTGACATTTAACCCAGTGCAAGTGTTGCAGGAGGATCTATTAGCAATTCGATTGCTAATTAGCTTAATTTGATTAAGCCAATGGGCTGAGATTAAGTCTAATTAAATATAATTTAATTATATTTGGTTTGGACTTGATTGGATCAAGTCCAATTGGTTTATTGGTTAAGCCAAGTGCAAAGAAAAACTAGTCCTAGTTCAACTAGGACTTGGGTCAATCTAATTTTTAATTTGATTAGAAAATTAAATTAGATTTAAATCTAATTTAATCTGATTAAATTAGGTTCTTAATTGGGTTAAGACCTATTTTAATTGGGTTGATCTAATTTTGATTTGATTTGGTTTGGGAAATCAAATTAAAATAAGTCATAAGACAGAATCCTAGTAAGACTAGTATTCTACCTTGCGCCACATAAGCCTTCTCCACGCCCTCTCTCTTATTCAACACCAATCTCCACTTATTTTGTGCGACAAAAGCCCTCTCTCAGATCTCTCCCACGTTCACAAAAGGTCTCCTCTCTTCTTTCTTACATGGAAGGTGGTTTGGATCAAATCTAAAAAAAATAAGTTTGGATTTCGAATTCTATGAGATAGAGTTTTAGAAATCCAAAACTCTTTCAATTTTGCACCAAATTTATCCAAATTTTTTTTGGAATTTTTATGGCTTTTAGAGTATACATTGTGCACTCTTTTCTATTGATCTATACATGAAAATATGAAGGAGGTGCTCAAGAGTTGGGCGTCCCTTAACTTGCCATATTTGGATAAGCCTTGACTAGGTGTTTGACCTAGACAAGGACTCTATCATATCTCTCTATATAAGATGATTTTCTTCATGAAATTTTAGAAAAAAATTATATATTTGAGAGACCTTTGTGCCATCCAAAAATAAGAGAGAAATACCTTTGGGTCGTGGAGATATAAAAGATGCAAGTTTGGGTGTTTAGAGAGAAAAACATGAAGAAGAAGAGGGTCTTCTTCTTGGGTTTTTGTTTTCATATCTTTCCTCCCTCCATCTTGAGTTTTCTGAGAGCGTCTCAGATTTGAAACTCCACCTTCTACTTTCCATCTTTGGAAGAGTCCAAATCAAGAAGAAGGAGGCACCTGATCAACCATTAAAGAAGGATCAGTGTAGTACTAGCATACTGTGCTGATTTCCTGAAGCAGGACTTCTGATCGAGATTCGTGGGCTCGTGTGGACGACTCCTAGAGGCCGGATACGTGTGCGGCTTGCAATATCATCCTCAAGCCCAGATCAACAAGGTTAGAACGTCTAACTTGCAAGGTAATAGATCTGATCTATTGTTTAATACATACATTAGATGTAGTATAGAAACATGTTGATATGATCAACATGTAGTTCATGCTATATTTATATATTTTAATTTTTGATTTAATGCCATGTAATAATCATGTAATAGGATCTTAGATCTAGAGATTTTCTGATCTTAGAAAATAAATTTTGATTTATTTTAGTCTTCCGCTGTATGATCTTGAAAAAGTTTCAAGATCTAACCCTCTTTTTCAAGATCTAACCCTGAAACCCTAGATCTGGTTCCTTCACTTATGTTCATAGGTCCGCATACATCGGTATGTATTAGACCTAGGATATTATGGTCTCTTCTACTTTTTTCTTAAAAGGTGACTTAGTCATCTTACCAAGTAGACAGGATTCACAGGTAGGCAATGATTTACAATCATCTATTTTAAGAACACGTTTCTTGATCAACTTGTCAATCATATTTTTGTTCACATGACCAAGCCTACAATGCCAAAGGTAGGATTCACTGACATTATCTAATCTAGGACATTTGCTGGCTGTGTACATTACATTAACAGGCCGTGATATTATGTCTATGCCATATTTTAATTATCCATACATAATTACAGTATCATTCATAATGATATCACAAAAATCATCCTTTATCATAAACTTGTAACCAAGTTTGGCCAAAAAGCCTACATAGATGACATTCATCAAAAAGGAGGGACAATAATGACAATCATCTAACATGATACTACTGGACTCAAAGATAAGCTACAAAGTTTTCAAGACCAGAACTAGAACAAGGCTTCCATCTTCAACATTCAGGAACCGCTCGTCCTCTTTAAACTTCCTACTTACCTGTAGTCCCTGCAATGAGTTGCATATATTAATCGGACTTTTGGTATCCAATACCTAGGTAGTAGTATCACAAACAGAGAAATTACAAAGAGTTATCATATAAGTACTTTGTGAAGAAACCGCTTGCTTCTTTCTCTTGTTCTTAGACCTATTTGGATCAAGGATGGCTATATAAGTAGGATAATTTCTCTTCCAATGATCCAGCTTCTTACAAAAGAAGCATTCCGTCTGGCTCTTGTCAACTTTTGATATTTTGCCTGCTTAGGATCGACAGCATGGGATTTTTACATCTTTTTCTTCTTTCCTTTTCTAGAGGATCGATATTCTATAGATGATCTTCCCACTAAACTCATTGACTCCTTCTGAAGCTGGTAATCCTTCTCAAAAGTCTGCAGTAATCTTAGCAAACTATGGTAGTTCACTGTAGGCTCCGTCATTCTGTAATGATTGAGAAAGGATAGGTAGGATTTCAATAGCAAATTGAGAATAGCATCCTTGCCTAACTGTTCATACAACGAAAAACCAAGTTTGTTAAGGCATTCAATCTGCTCAATCATGTACAATATATGATTGGTGACTGAAGCCTCCTCTTGCATATGGGTATTGAACACTATGCAGGAGATTTTGTGTCTCTCCATATAATCTGGGGTGTCAAAGAACTCATTCAACATTTGAATGATTTTCTCTGACTGTGCATCCTCGAACTTACGGCTAAGTTTGTCATTCATAGCTGCCCTCATCATACAATGCACAGTCATACGGTCATTGAGCCACTTTATGTAAGTGTCTCTCGCAGCACGAGGAGCATTGGCTGTAGGTTCTTCAAGTGCCTTGTTGTAAGGACATATAAAATCTTGTCGTGCTCCAAGACAATCTTCAACTTTCGATACCAGCTATTGACGTTAGGTCCGATGAGCTTGTCGTTATCCAACAGCGAATGGAGGGATAGTGTGTTGGCCATAACTAAAAGAAAAATATAAGCCTATTAGTATATGAATTACTTTTTAATCCCTAAAGATATAGACTTTAGTCTAAAGGTTCTTCCACTATTCTTACGAATTGGTAGCCTCTACCTCCAACTCGAAAAATTATACTAATTTCTTAGCAGATATTAGAATCTACACAGACTGCATTCGAGCCCAAGTGTGGCTCGGCCAACCCTAGTGTATCTATAGGTAGGTTTTTAACCAATTATTTTTTTCAAACAACTTCTAGCAATTAGGTTTCGCCCCAAGCATCCCTTCAGCAGACGTGTGCCGCCTCCACTAAAAATCCTGGTTAGATCCAACCATTAACATGACAACACCAAGTGCATCCAACAAATGGATGTCCAAGCTCGAGTGTGACTCGATCAATCTGAGTATTAATCTAAAGGTACATCATGATGGTCATATGATGAATGATAATTTTAATATCTAATAGACACCAAGCGTGTGGTGCCTCCAATATCTATTTGAAATATTAGACTCATTATCATGTACTTTAATGGGAGGCTATGATCAAGTTATCTCATAACTCTATCATTTTATGGATCTAATAATTTAGAGAATTTGATTTCATTGATTTGAGTATAAGAGAAGAAGATGACGTGCCAGCTGCAAATCCTCCTACTAACTTTACCAAGTCATGTAGGGGATTAGACACAAGTTGGTCTAAAGATATCTAAATCAGTCACATTGATTCACCTAAATAGCATGGGTCTACACGAATCGACTAATGATCTAATCAAAACATAATCTACCATGTTGGCCAGGTAAGTAAGATCAGTGGGAGGGATGTGCCCTTAACTCACCGTAGATGCATCTAGGTGAATAGCTCCAAATTAAAAATCATTTGATCGAATCTGCCAAACTTACCTTAGACACCAACTGGTTAATTAGTTTTAATTTGGTCCACCAGAGGATTTGGGCTCAACCATGGAGCCATGATCATGATTCATTTATTAAGGTCAAACACATGGACTTGATCAAACTTCAACTATTAAGATTGATTTAAATAAATACTGACCTAATCTAATTCAACACTTGATTAGATTTAACCAATTTCTCCACTTAGATTATATGTGTTTCTAACCCTAGATTTAACCCATTAGAAGGACCTGATTCAAGCTAATCCTTTGCTCATCGATTTATGTGATGTCTTAATAATCTTTAATTCTCAAATGTAGATCATTCAAACTGAATTCAAAATTAAGTGTGTGAAACATATATTTTAATTTGTAGAACTATTCTATCAAAATTTTATGTGAAGCATACCATATATTTTAATTCATCAAAATAAATTTTTGTAATATGTTTAACAATTAAACATGCATAGGTATGATCTAAATTTTATACATACATCTCATGCATCATGACAACTTTTAGATCAATACCGATTACATCTTATATAACATGCTATTCAGATCTAATATAATTTTATATCTAAATTTTATCTTATTATAATAAATTATAAATTATTTTAGATCTAATCTAAATATATTTATAGTTAAAATAATTTATAAGAATCTATTCACTTTTCTTCTTCATGAAATCGAATAACAATGACATCCCTACACATCATAAGATAACCCATTGAATAGGTAAAAGAGAGATTAATCTCTTCAATCTCCTATGATCGGACAGTCTGGTGATCTCATCAATCCAAGTACTAGGCTACTAAGATCTTAAAACTAATTTCATATGTAATTACATTAATATGCAATTATTGATAAAATAATTTTTATATCATGAACATATCTTTGATTTTATCAATTATGTTCTTCATCTAATCTAATTAGATTCGATGTATCATATACATCATATCAGATCTAAAATATATCTTATACTGATAATAAAATATTAATTTTAGATTTAATATCATATAAAAAATTAATTAGATACAAATATGAATGCATAAAGATTGAATTTCTGGCAAAATCTGTTTTCATGTAGTGCTGAATTTTGATAAGATTTAGATCTAAATATCCATCAAAATAGATCCAATTCAGATCTAAAATAAGCCTCACTTCTTAATAAAAATAATAACATTAAAATTTTATTAAAATAAATTTAAAATAAATTTTAATTTATATTGTTATTCCATCAAAAATTCAGCAACAGTAAAATTTTGTTATAACAAACTTATAACAACCTTAATCAATAATTGATTAGGCTCATCTAATCCAATCAAAATTAGATCAAAAATTTTATATAAATAGATTTAAATTAGATTTAATTTTTAACATAAAATTTTAATGACATACGATATATAAATTATCCAAAAAAAATTCAGATATGCATGCATGTATTTCAGCCCTACTTTGATACCAATTGAAGGGAAGAAAAACTGTTTCTCTTTGGATAGCCCAGGTTGCATCTAAAAATTTTTTATTAATCTACATGAATAAGGATCAAATCCTTACTTGATTAGTAGTAGAATCAGAGATCAAATCTTCAAAAATCTAAAACAATCCTTCACAGAGGTCTAGAAGTACAAATCCTCTACTTTGCATACACGTCAGATGCTGCATACACCCCAGACGCCGCCAAATGCCAGAAAGCGAGATGAAATTTGATCAAATAACCTTCACAACTCAACCAAATGAGAAAGGAGAGGTGCTGGTGTGATGTCTCACACCAGCAAGGAGGACTCTCATATGAGGGCCCATGGCAAGGGAGGAGGGGCGGCACCAAAGGGGAGACGCCAAGGAGAAGAAGAAGAGCTCCTCTCTTCTCATACCTCTCTCTCTCTCTCTTTTCTCAATCTGATTTGTTTGCTATTTTTCTTATGCATCTATAGGTAGAGACTCTTTTTATTTATAGATGATTCACATGACCCAATAAGTATAGGACTCTTAATTCAAACATGCTTTGAATCAATCCAATACTCATGAAAGAAGGATTCCTACATTAGATAGAATTGCCATCACATATGACAACCACATTCACCCAATCCCTCACCCACATGGGCCACCCACAATGAGGAAGCTTTTAGGTGTTGGTCGGCCTATAAGATAGAAAAATTTTAGTGCAAGTAAGATTTCTCATATCTCATCCAAAATATATCTGATTTGAATCCAATTCGAAGCTGGATTGAAATAATTTTAAAAGACTGTTAATCCTAAACTCTTTAGGACTTTTGTACCAAGTCTAACTTAAAATTTTGGACTCAATTTAGTCTAATTAATTTAGATCTAATCTAAAATTAATTAGTATTTAAATCTAATTTTTCATATACTTCATAGATCATAGATCAGAAATTGTTCATTCTCGGGATCGAATCAGAACCTCATATATAGTGCTAGTTAGACATAGTCAACTCTTCAAGTCTTTTTGACCCATAACTTATTTTTTAATTAAATTAATTTATATATTCAATCAAGTCAAGTACTTCTAAATTGGACACATAAACATAGGTCAATACTTTCCTATGGTGTCTGACTTGTGTGTGTGACTCCATAGGTTCAAACACTAAGTCGGTAACACAAGAACTGATTTCTGTACTAATCGAGATACTATCTAGTAATGATTTCTGACATCCAGATAGGTCAAATTATTTATTAGATTTTTATAATTTTATGCATGTATGATTTTACAAAAAGAGTATGCAGTGAAATTTTAAAATTTTTCAGATTAAATTTAATTTAATCTAAGCATGCATAAGATCATATCTTCAAACCATAACTAGAATCATCATATGTGAGATAAGATTCAGATACAAAAATCAAATAGAGAAAAATAAACATAAAACATACCTAGATATGGATCAATCTTCAATGTGAACAGATGATCATGGATATCTTCGAAGGTCCCTTGTAGCTGCACAAGTGTCCGACCTCTATGGGTATCTACATGAGACTCTGATCTGATCAGAAGCTTTTTGATCTCATCGGAGTGCTAGCTCTCTTGTAGAGATTGTATCTTGATGGTTGAAAATCTTCTTTTCTCCTAAGACACTCTTGGAGAACAAGAAGATGTAAGAGGATTTTGATCTCTACGCTAGAGATCATGAGAAGAATCCTTTCTTCTCTTTTCTTTCTAAAATTCATGCACCAAATCTCTACAATAGAGATGTAATAATTTTATCCAACTTTTGGATAAAAAGAAGAAGAGACATCCATGTTTAAACATGGACAAGAGGGAGAGAAGATGATATCTTAACAACCAACAATTGGTTGTGTAATAAAAAAGAGATCAAAACAACCTCACCTTGTGCTAAAAACAAGCATGTCGTCCCTTCCTTTTTCTCCCTTGGTTTTCCATGATAAAACCTTTGATTTTTGGGCATTGAAATCTGGTCTCTATCCTTCTTCCATGTCCCAAGGGCTGGTGGTTTAAATAGGCTAAGAGAAATTAGAGATCGGGTAGGAAATTAGAGTCCAAAATGCTTAGGACTCTTATCCCTTTGATGCCGCCCATAATAAACTGATTTGCTCCCAGATTTTTGCACAAAAACAAGGGGCTAAAAGCTTCTTTCTTACATGCTAAAAGGAGAGGCAAAGTGGCGTTAAAAGTGGTTCAAGGTGGGACACAAAATCAAGTTGGCGTGGACCCCTTTGGCGCATGGATATGGAAGAGTTTAAGATTCATGGGACTCTATCATTAGATGGCTGATTTAATCCCAATAAAACATCAATAAATCCTAATCAGATTAGGACTTAATTAGACTCAAATAGATAAAAATTTAAATCTAATTTGGAGCCCAATTAATTTAGATTGGATGTCTCCTAATTGGAGGAGGAGTCCTAGTCCAATTGGACTCTTTCTTGGTGCTTGAGTCAAACTCAATTTTAATCCTAATTTTATTAGAATTTGGTGCAGCATAAAAATGAAGATTCTTAGTCCAATTAAGAATACATATATCCTAGTCTAATTAAAAATTAGATCAAATCCAAATCTTAATTCAACTGGGGCTAATAATCCAATCTTTATGGGATTATCCCATAACCCTATAAGGTTGATCAAATCAAATCCAAAATGAGTCAAATTAAATCCAATCAAATTAAACTTGATACGAGCCCCATTGCTCAATCAAATTGAGCTAATTAAAAATCTTATTACTAATTAATCCTCCTATAACTCACTAACTCTTTAGTAAGTTACATAATGCAATATTTGCATTAGATCAAATTGATAATCAAATCTTGTTACGATTCATAATCATAGTTCAACCATCTGATCAGTCAAAAGCCTCTTTTGTGTGTGATCCCATAAGTTTTATTCTATCTGGTAGATCCATCTGTTTGAAGGAAGCGATCTGTGCACTGATCTATCCGGATCAATCACCATCTCCATGATGATCCTATGATCAGGAGCAATTTAGGAATTAAGCATCAATGACACATGCCTCAAATTCTCAACTCTTTGAGAATATGTGTCAGCATTTTGTTAATCCCTTGGATGATTCATAAATACATAAATATGAATGATAATATAACTGCCCAATAAGTACAAAATCATATCCTAGAAATATAAAATGTGTCAGTCAAGATTGGCTTCTAAGACATACATCCAACAATCTCCCACTTGCACTAAAGTAAATCTGTCATGTACCATGCCCCATCTTCACAAGACAAACTATAGCCTTAGGCTAGCTAAGTAACTTATCAGTGAGTCATCCACATCACATGTGGAGTTTGCTCTCTGCACCTCTATATATTTCTCCTCGAGATAGTCGCATGTTCTGCTGTTCTATGTGCTTGAATATTTAGTGAAACCTAGGCTCCTTAGCAAGGAATATGATGCCTTTGTCTTTACAGTATAGTGTCACGACATCTGATGGCATGATAACCAATTTTGCAACTAACATTAAAATCAGAATGTATCCTACACATCTACAGTGTACTCAGCTTTCCTCGATCGATTATTTGGAATCCTTCCAAAATATCGAATAGGAACACACCCCATGATGTAGATATTCTACCATCAACATCAGACATAAAATCTGAATTGGTATATCCTCCCACTCCTAGCTTTGATCCTTCTCCAAATTAAGAACATGTCCTTAGTTCTTCTTAAGAGCTTAAGATCATTTTCACAGCAATCCAGCGTTCTTAGCCTGGATATAACTGATATCTACTTGTGACAATCATGATATTATTTATATCAATTCAAATATTTTATGGCATACGACTATGCCCGAGAGAGTAGCAAACCCCTCTCCGAGATTTCTATGCTGAACACTTTTAGCATCCGATCTCTGTACTTTATCTGTAAAAATACAAGCATCTAATTGCATCTGTCTCTATAGATCTTTAGGATACTCGCTTTATATCTTTTATAGAGAAATCTATATTCAACCAAATTTTCATCGGTGTCGATTTTGGACACTCCCACTGACCCTTTTGAAAATCATTTTTTCTCTTTTCTGAACAAACAACTTGATCATGTCATCAAATGACTTGTTTCAACTCCAAGATTATTATACACTTTGTGAACACCAATCACAAGAAGTAAAATTCATAGGTTATTCTATACAAAAATCTTTAGAAGATCTCTTCTCAAGAAAGCTATTTCACATCTCTTTCTTGGAGCTGATGTCATACATCACCTCGTTGTAGGTTCTAGGATCATCTCTATGCTCCTATCTCCCATGAGAAATGACTTTCTCTATATCCTCTATCAAGCATATCCGAGTATCTTTCGAAAAGATTGAAGATCCTACTATGTGTATGAGGTGGAGGAAGAATATACGTCTACTGACTTATGATGGATAGGTTCTTAAGGTCCTATGGCTCGTTGCTCTTTAGAAACACTCTTTTTGAGCTTAATTTTTCTTCCATTGCTTCATCTTGATCAAATAATTTTTTTAAAAAAATACCATGTCGGGTCACAATCACATTGTGATTCTTTCATAAGGTAGTATCCCAAACTCTTTTTACAATAAGCTTTATAGACCTATCCTCTAACATATCCAAGTACTGTGCTCAATATAGGTTGGACATCCTTGAATCTCAGAATAACCAAGATTCAGTTCTCACCATGCCATATCTCATACGATGATGCAAAAATAGGTTTAGAGAGAATCTAATTTCATAGAAATAAACATATCCCTAAAGAAACATAAATCAATGAAGTCTATTATGGATCAGACCATATCACATATACTTCCTTAATTCTTCTTATCTCGTTGAGCTGAGATGTATTAAGAGCAGTCCAATATGAAACTATGCCATTTTATGAGATAATCGAAAAAAAAATTTTATTGATATTGCATCCTCGATCTGATCGAAGTACTTTTAAAATTTTTTTGATTTGCTTCATGAATAGAACTGAAATTGACCTCGACCAACTGAGGAAAGGACAATAGCCCAAACAAGACCCCCGAGAAGCACTCCTCATATCATGAATGAGTTGAGCCAAAATTAACCTCGACCAACCAAGGAAAGGAGATAGCTTAAATAGGAACCCTCGAGAAATGCTCCTTGTATCAAAAATGGGTCAAGCCAAAATCAATATCTATCAACTGAGGAAAGGGGATGACCCAACAGGGACCTTGAAGAAATGCTCCTCGTATCATAAATAAGTCAAATTGAAACCAGCCTTAAATAATTGAGGAAAGGGGGATAACTGAGACAGGGACCCCTGAGAAGTACTTCTCATATCAAAATTGAGACGAGTAAAGCCCACCTCATCCAACCAAGGAAAGAGGGGTAATCTAGACATTGACCCCATGAATCAGTCCCCATGATGGAAGTGAGTTGAGCCGAAGCCGACCTCAACCACCCAAGAATAAGGATGACACAAAGCTAGACCCCCATAGGACGATCCTTGCATTGATGAAATAATTCTGACTGAACTCAAACATAGCTTGAATATTATTGAACCAAAAAAAAAAAAATATGTCTGCTTACAAGTTGAGGCAAATTGACAGGACCAAGCATAGGTACTTCAAGAAAATTCTCATTTTGCAAGGTCGTTCACACTGACTGCCAAATTAGTTCGGTTAGTCCAAGCATAAAAAGCAAGAAAATGATCAACAAAGAGCAACATGTGAAAAAAACCAAACATAGACAATTAGGAAAGTTTTCATTTTCTATTAAGAAGGAAATAATTACATTAGGTTGGTCATGCTGACCACAAAATCAGCTCGGATAAGACTAAGCTTGATGTACAAAAGGGGAGGGGGAAAAAACAAAAGACTAGAAAGGCCTAAACATCGGGATGCTGAACAACATTCTCAATCGGCATATCAGTGGCCTCATCAGTGGATGCGGTAGGAATGACCCCAATGGCTAGTGAAGCATCCTCGATTGATAGGAGGTCATTATCGTCATCATCCAGGGCACCAAAATCAAAGTGAAGATAGTGCTTCTCCATCTTGTCCTAACAGTTGGTGAGACCTATAGGTACAAATTGGAACCAAACTCAGCCAAAATAGTTCAGTGCTGATCCAAGGTAAGATACTCCTTGACCACCTACACCTTGGTAGCTTGGAGCTCCTCCTTTAGCTTGGAGACCTCCTCCCTCTGGGCCTCAATGACATGGATGGCCTCAGCTTTTGTCTTAGTGGCCCTCTCCTCGACTGTTTTCATCCTAAATGTGGATGCTTGTAAATCCCTACTGGCTTCGATGTGGGCAATTTTTGCCTTCTCTTTAGTCCCCACCAACTCCCTTTCGAGCCATGTCCCATTTTCCTCATCTTCTTGGGCTTTCTACAAGGCCTCATTCATGGTCGACTTCGTCTTCTTCAATGCCTCAGCAAAATAGTTCAAGTGGTGGACATGCTGAAAAGAAATCAAGAAACCAAGTCAAATCAACATATTAAAAGCAAAGAGCTCATAAGATAAAATTGGAGGAAAGAACTTCTAAAATTCCCAAAATGGCATGTCATAGGCATCATAGACGTGGAACCCGAACCCTAGATCCTCATGAATTCCTGGTCAGTCAGCAACATGACCACTTGAAGTAAATCCTGAACAACCTTGTAGCCCTTGAGGCTTAAGGTAGATGACTTGATTGTCCACCTTAGCTCGTAGACTTCCCACCAGCCTCAGTAATAGGGGGGTGCAGAGCTGGGGTGGATGGACTGGCTCGAGAAGGTGCCTAACAAGGTGCCACCTCGACTCAAGAGTGGAAAAGGAGGATGCATGCATCGACAGCCAGGAGTTGAACAAGAGCAATCAAAGTGAACTAATGACTTTTGAACGTCAGGCTTGGCCTTCCCCCTCCTTGGAGCAGTGCCTTGGCTTGAGGCTCTAGACAAATCTGGGGTGGGCTAACCTATCACAGGCTAGACATAGGCCTGCTTGGATGATGATTCCTTGGTGGTGGTCTTCTTCTTCTGTGTCATTCGTCGAAGCATCTCAAGCTGGTCCAAACTCATCTCTGCCAAATTGAGGAAAAGTTAGGATTCTACAAACTAAATGAAATCAGAAAACATAAAGATAAGGACTCACCTCAGGGGTCGATGGAACTCAACCTGACATTGAATAACATCTGCTCGGATAATAGCTCCTAAGAGGAGGTTAATTACCAATTGAAGGAAAAAAAAAATATTTCTTGTGGATAACTAGAGTTGCATCTAAAAATATTTCTATATATTCAACTAAATAAAGATCAAATCTTTACTTGGATTGTAGTGGCATAGGGATCAAATCTCTGAAATCTGAATTCAACCTTTGCGTAGGTCTGAAACTGCAAGCCTTCTACTTCACGTGCATGCCAGGCAATGCAGGAAAGCAAGATGAATCTTTGGATTGATATACCTTCTATTGAAAAATGTATCTTAAAATCAATCATCTAGGTTGTAGATGATTGTGCTCCATACAAGTATATGAATTATAAAATGATAAATATTATCTGACAGATTCATCATAAGGAATATATCTTCCAAAATAGAACTCATATGTTATGATGAAGTCCTTAGAATTACTACCAAAATGATAAAGGAGGATTTATCATGTGGTTCTTAAATCCTGCTCACGACCAAATCATACAATTGTTATAAGGATGATAATTGTATTGAGTGTAGATCGTTATATGCCATATTGGTTGGTTGTCTTCTTAACCAAGGCATGTGGTAACACGAGTATGGCATATGGATGATTTGTAGAAGTATATTTCACTGAGCATGATCACTTCTGGAGCACCCTGCTGTCAAGGATTGCTCTGATGGGATATGGATATATGTGTCTCTCTGACCTGAGACTGCCTTGATGACTTGCAAGCAACTCACTGTGCTTTAGTGCTGGACTATCCGAATTTTTAATTCGATGATGGAAGATTTCTGGATGCAGTCAAGTACTTGTGAAGTCTAAGTGTGAGTCAAGATGGGATTGACCACTCTAAGTAAAATTGGAGATGATGCATCATTGTATTTCAATTTAGCAAAATTTTGATCAAAGTAGTCCTAGTGAGGAGTCACAAGATTTTTAAAATTGAGACATAATGTGGACTACTCTTCTTGGGTTGACAGTTTAACCCTTAGTCATCCTTGAGCATCAAGTATCAAAGAGATAAATTATATGGTAACTATATCCATATGGGTTCTAGAGTGTTGCTGGGCATACATTCGATCTATCCAGACGTCGGATCTCATTGCTAGATGATTATATTGATTAGTACAAAAATTATTCTTATGCTATCAGCTTAGGTTTGAACCTATGGGGTCACACACATAGAAATACTTGTCTGATCAAATGACTGATCAACGATTATAAATTATTGAAGGATTTAATTATCAATTTGATTGATGATTAATCCTATGTAAAGATTGTAATAAATAATTTACTAATGGTTGGTAAATTATAAGAATAATTAATTAACAATATGATTATTAATGGGCTTAATTTTATTGAGCAATGGAGATTAGATCAGATCTAATTAAATTGGATTCAATTAGATTGGTTTTGAATTAATTGGATGCATCCCTATTGAATAATAGGGCTTGTTCCAATTGATCTTAAAGATGCAAATCAAATTCTAAATTGAATATGATTCAATTAGTTTTATATAGGCTTGGATTGGATCTAACCCTATTGGATAATAGATTTGATTGGATCAAGTTCTATTATCAAATGACTTCTCTGATATCCATTAAGAATCAATCCTTGGATCAATGAGATTTTTATCTAACCAATTTCCAATTGGATTGGGGCCTAGTTAGTTTCATAATTGGACTAGGATCTAGTTAGTTAATTTGTTATAACTAATTTTTAAATTGATTAGGACTGGGTCCAAGGGTTAGTTAGAGTTGGAACAAGATCTTGAATCCTATTTGCAATAGGACTTAACCAACTTGAAACACCCCATATGATATAAATCCTCCATGCCACACCTTTACGGTGAGAACACCCTACAACCCCATGTGCAAAGCCCCTCTTCTCCTCCCTTCTTGAAAGGATTTTTGAGAGATCTTGCTACTAATTTTTGGGCATCAAAGAGAGATTCTCTTGCTAGTTATACAGTAAAAAATTAGAGAAAAAAAGTTCTTCCCAATAAGAGAAAGAGAAGGAAGAAGAAGGGTCTTCTTTCTTATGCGCATCCTTGAAGAAGAAGGAGTTTTTCTTTCAGATTTTTTTCTATTTTTTTTAAGATAAAAAGTAGATTGAATCTAATTTTTAACATAAATATTTAGAGAAAAAATATTAAAAAATTTTGATTGGATATTTGGGGTTTTCTAGAGTTCTAAATCAAGAAGAAAAAGGGAGAAGAAAAGAGAAGAACGGTTCTTCTCTTGGGTCTTTCTTTTAATTTTTTCTAGATCTCAAGATTTCATATGATTTTTAATATAAAAAATTAAATTAGATCATATTTTTATTATTAAAAATTAAAGAAAAAAAGTTCTTCTCAAAGGCGTGAAAGGAAGAGAGAAAGGTTCTCTCTTATGTGTGAGAAAATTGAGAAGAAATGATTCTTCTTTTGATCCCTATTGTAGAGATCTGATGCATGGATCCAAGAAGAAAAAGAAGAGGGTCTCCTTATTCTTCATCTTCTTCATGATTTCTTTTAGATCAGTCAAAGTATGGTGTCCTCATGAGCTAGCACTCTCGAGGAGATCGATCAGCACAAAGACTTCGTATGGATATCCTAGAGGTCGAACATATGTGTGGCTACCAAGTATCATGAAGAACCAAGTACTATAAATTTTGGATGCGGTGATCTACTATCCACACTCAGGTATGAGATTTTGATCTTAATTAATATTTAAATATGATCTAAATATAAATTAGATATAATCTAAATATAAATTAGATATGATCTAATTACACATAGATATGATCTATACTTGCTGAATTTTAGATTTTAGTTTTAGATACATACATATTAGTTCATGTCATGAATCTTGTATGGTGATTTTATATTTGATCTATACATATATTGTAGATTAAATTATTTAATCTATGTATGTTTCACCATAAACTTTTAAAAATACATGTACGAACTCCACCACGCTTCCCTTCAAATGGTATCAGAGCGGAGGTTCATTATGACATGAACATATATGCATGTAGAGTTGAAATCTAAATTTAACAATACATGAGATGTATTATGATCTAATTTTAGATACGATCTAATATAAAATCAGATCTAATATAATTTAGATTGGATCTAAATTTTTGCATATATGATATGTGAATTAGATTAGATGTTCTGAGTAGTAAAGTACTCGGATTAGATAATCACCAGGTCGTCCGATCATAGGAGCAAGTAAGGTTACATGACCCTCTTTTCTCACTCAATGGGGTGCTCTTCATGGTGTGTAGAGGTGCCACTGTGAGGTCCCATGAAGAAGAACGTGAAAGAAAAAACTTACTTTTCTGTAAAACTCTAGATGTTAAAACCTTAAGATTTATTGTATGTGATACAAAATATGAATTGTATGAAAAGTAAAATATCTAATTTATATGATTAAAATTATTTTAATCATAAAAATAAAATTTAGAATCATAAAATATTTAGATATGATCTAAAGTTTGTTATGATTGATTTTATTTCAGTTTATGCGAGAATTTTTAGATCTAAAACTATGTGATACTTATTGGCATACCAACTAAGCCGATTAGTTTTGAACTGAGTCAACCTAGTCTTCTATTTTTGTCGGTTCAGTGTTGACTGACTCAACTCAGTTGTCTCAGACTAAACAGTAATGGTTACTGTTCATGATCATTTAGTTGATCAAGTATCAGACTTAGTCAACCCACTGAAGTGAGCCAACTTAGTTCAAAGATGAGCCGACTTGGTTTCAGAATAAAAAATTTTGCATAAAATTGATGTAAAATTATTTTATAAAATTAAAATAATTTTAATTAATAACTTTAATCCATGTTAATGCTATATTTAATTAAGAATTTAAAAAAAATATTTTAGATCTAAAATTATAATTAAAGATCTAATGACATTGCATAAAACATGGGGCATAGATTAGATCAAATCAGGTTCTTTTATTTGGATTAGACCTAAGGTTAGAATCAAAGACCTAATAGACCAAAAAGAATAGTTGATCAAATCTAACCAATAGTTGATTTAGATTAGATCAAAGTACTCTAGATCAAATACAATAGTTGTAGAAGGTCGAGTCCATATTTTTGATTAAACCAAATAGACCTTGATTAAGGCTCAAAAGTTGACTAAGTCATTAGGCTGATTAGATCGTTAGGTGACTCGAGTTAACCCATATTGTTAAGGTTAATCAATATGACTGATTTAGGTACCCTGGACTGACTTATCTCTAGTCCTTCTCATGACTTGGTGAATAGTTGATCAAATCTAACCAATAGTTGATTTAGATTAGATCAAAGTACTCTAGATCAAATACAATAGTTGTAGAAGGTCGAGTCCATATTTTTGATTAAACCAAATGGACCTTGATTGAGGCTCAAAGGTTGAACCCAAGTCATTAGGTTGATTAGATCGTTAGGTGACTCGAGTTAATCCATGTTGTTAAGATTAATCAATATGACTGATTTAGGTATCCTGGACTGACTTATCTCTAGTCCTTCTCATGACTTGGTGAAGTTAGTGAGAAAATTTATGATGTGTCGGTTGGACCAGCTAGTCTCTAGTCTTTTACATGACTTGATGAAATCAGTGAAAAGATTTATGACTTGTGGATCGACTGATATCTTTTAAAAGATTTAATCAAATTTTTTAAATTATTAGATCTATAAAATGAGCTAGTTATGGAGATAACAAGATCATAGCCTCCCATTAAGGTGATGATAATGGGTCCATTATTTCAAATTGACATTACAGGCGCCATCCGTCTGGTATTCTCTCTGAATGATGAAATTATCGTTCATCATATGATGACTCTGTTGAACTATCTGATGGTGGTCAGGTTGATTGAGCCATCCTCGGACCTGATCATTCTTTGGCTTGAATCACTAAGTTTATGTTAATGGTTGGACCTAACCAGGACTTTCAGTGGAGGTCCATCGCCTACTGAAATAAAATATAGAATAAAATTAAATTCTAGAAGTTGTTTGACGAAATAATTGGTTGAGAACCTACCTATGGATGCATATGGGTTGACTGAGCCATCTTCGAGCTTATATGCAGTCTATGTGGATTTTAGTACCCACTAAAAAATTAAGATAATTTCTCGAATTGAAGATAGAAGCTACCAATTCATATAAAATAGTGAAAAAATTTTTAGACTAAAGTCCAAGTCTTTAGGCTTAAAATAGTTCATATACTAATAGGTTAATTATTCTCTTTTCAGAAATGGCTAGAAAATTATCGCTCTCTTCACTATTAGACAGTGAAAATGTTATCAGACCTAACTTCGATAGTCAGTATCAGAAGTTGAGTATAAATTTTAGACAAATTGATCAAAAAATCTCAGGCTAACCCAAACAGGCTTAAAAGAAAAATCAGCAAATAGTTGCTAGTCAAGATAGTTATATGATAACTCTTTGAAGTTTTTCTATTGATAATACTACTACCTGGATATTGGATATCGACTGTATAAGTCATGTTTGCAAATAGTTGTAAAAGACTTCAGGATAGTAGAAGATTTGAAAATGGCAAGAGACTCCTGAATGCAAGATATAGAAGTCGGTTTCAGTCTTAACATTAAGAATCGTTAAGCTTGTTCTCAATCTTGAAGATGTCATTTTAAGTGATTGTCACTATTGCCAAGCTTATTGATGATGTCAATAAGTATGATTATTGTAATATCATTGTGAATGATACTACAATAATGAGTGGACAATTGAAAATGACATAAACTCAGTACCATAGTCTATTAGTGTAATATACACATCTGACTAGCACCGTAGATTAGATAATGTCACTGAAGCCTGCCTTTGGCATTGTTGACTTAGTCATCTTTTATTGGAAAGGATGAATGAGCCAGCAATGTTCTGAGTTTGGTACATATTGATGTATTTACACTCATGAACATGAGTGCCAGAAGAGGGCTTACTACTTCATTAAAATCTCTGACGACCTATCTTGGTATGGGTGCATCTTGCTTATGAAGCACAAATTTGAATCGATTGAAATGTTCAAATGATTCCACAATGAGGTAGAAAAATAAACTGCAAAAAGTATTAAAATTCATCAGTCAGACTGATGAAGTGAATACCTTTACAATAAGTTTTGACATATCTAGGGGAATATTAGATTCTCTCTCAATGGACCTCTCTTGGGATACCACTGTTTCAAAAGGTGTCTAAAAGAAAAAATCAAACTTTGTTAGATATGGTTCGATCCACTATGAATTTTGCTGGTCTGCTTGAGGTTATATTTTAGAGATTACTTGATATATGCTCGAGAACATTTTGAGCAAATCAGTTACCAAAACTCCATATGAGATATGGAGCTGGTTAATTCGATGTTCTCTTATCTTAGGGTTTGGGATATCGAACGTATGTGAAATGTTCACAAATCGATTAGCTTGAATCTTGATTTGATAAATATTATATTAAGGATATTTCTTCTATCTTCTTGATGGATATGAGATGTTCATGAATCTTAAGACATTCTTTTCGAAAAAGAAGTTCCTTGGTGAAGGAACTGATGCCATTAAGAGCAAACTTGATGAAGTTTGATAGGTAGAGGAACCAACTCTGACACAAAACAACAGAACCGAAGTTGATTAGATCAAATCTGGAGCTTGATGTAAAGACATCCTTGAGTAAATATGGTAGAGTACCGTATCACCTAAACAGATACTTCAATTTCTAGATTCGGGATAGGGATTTGATCTCCCATACGGATGCTATACAGGAATCTAACTTTGAGAAGGGGCTTGGAGCTATTAAATCTGAAATGAAGTCCATAAAGATCAATGATGTATGGACATTCATTGATTCTCCTAAAGGAGTAAGATGCATAGGGTGTGAGTGGATTCTAGATGGATTAGAGGCACAGATGGAAAGGTAGAGACCTATTAATTCTATTTAGTTATCAAAAGATTTCATCAAAGTTATAGTACAGACTGTGATGAAATTTTTTTTTGTGGCAATCCTCAAGTCCGTTCAGATTGAATCAAGCTTCTCGAAGTTCGAATATATATTTTAAACATATGATTTTGTTGAGAACGAAATAGAATCCTGTATGTACAAATGGATTGATAGTTCTGTAAAAGTATTCTTTATGTTGTTTGGATGAAATTCTCTTAATTAAAAATGGCATCCCTACATTATAAGAAATAAAAGCTTGATTGTCATCTCCATTCTCTATAAAGATTTAGAAGGTTATTAGAACCATCCTTTCGTATTTGTGAAGTACTAAGGATCAATGGTTTGTTTATGGAGAGTCTGACTTAAAACTTATGGAATATTGATTCCAGTTTCTAGTCAGATCAAAATGATAAAGTTGTGTCAGATTATATTTTTATCCTTCAAAGAGGAGCGACATGTTGGAAAGGTTCAATGCAATAATCAGTAGCCAATTTTATTTGCGATATAGAGTTCTTTACGATATTTGATGCTAGTAAAAAAATTGTTTGGTTATAAAAGTTCATCAACAAGAATGGAGTGGCACCCTCCATTGATGGTCTAGTCTTTCTATATTGATAATAGTACTGGAGCCATAGCTCAAGTAGAAGAATTGATGTTTCATCTAAGAATCAAATATTTTTTGCATTGCAATCACTTTATTCGATAAGATCGAAATAAAGTCGATCTTAGGAAGATCGATTGAAAGGAGAACTTGACCGACCCATTGACTAGAGCAATCGAATCTAAAGAGTTCAATGATCTAAAATGGAAGATGGATATTTGATACCGATCTGATTGATTTTAGTTCAAATGGGAGTTGTTGGAAAATGTATCCTAAAATCAATCATCTAGGTTGTAGATGATTGTGCTCCATACAAGTATATGAATTATAAAATGATAAATGTTATCTGACAGATTCATCATAAGGAATATATCTTCCAAAATAGAACTCATATGTTGTGATGAAGTCCTTAGAACTACTACCAAAATGATAAACGAGGATTTATCATGTGGTTCTTAAATTCTGCTCATGACCAAATGATACAACTATTACAAAAATGATAATTGTATCGAGTGTAGGTCATTGTATGCCATATTGATTGGTTGTCTTCTTAACCAAGGCGTGTGGTGACACGAGTATGGCATATGGATGATTTATAGGAGTACATTACACCAAACATGATCACTTTCGGAGCACCCTGCTATCAAAGGTTGCTTTGATGGGATAAGAATATATATATCCCTATGACCTGAGACTGCCTTGGTGATTTGCAAGCAACCACTGTGCTTTGGTGTCGGACTATCTGAATTTCTAATTTGATGATCGAAGATTTTTGGATGCAGTCAAGTACTTGTGAAGTCTCAATGCGAGTCAAGATGGGATTGACTGCTCCAAAAAAATTTAAAATGATGCATCACTGTGTTTCAATTTACCAAAATTTTGGCCAAAGTAGTCCTAGTGAGGAATCATAGGATTTTTAAAGTTGAGACACAATGTGGACAACTCTTTCTAGGTTGACAGTTTAACCCTTAGTCATCCTTGAACATCAAGTGTTAAAGGGATGAATTATATAGTAACTATATCCATATGGGTTCTAGAGTGTTGCTGAGCATACATTCTGCCTATCCAGATGTCGGGTCCCATTGCTAGATGGTTATATCGATTAGTACAAAAATTATTCTTGAGCTACTGGTTTAGATTTAAACCTATGGGGTCACACACATAGAAGTACCTGTCTGATCAAATGACTGATCGATGATTATGAATCATAAAAAGATTTAATTATCAATTTGATTGATGATTAATCCTATGCAAAGATTGTAATAAATAATTTACTAATGGTTGATAAATTAGAAGAATAATTAATTAATAATATGATTGTTAATTGGCTTAATTTGATTGAGCAATGGAGATTGGATCATATCTAATTGAATTGGATTCAATTAGATTGGCTTTAGATTGATTGGATGCATCCCTATTAAATAACAGGGCTTGTTTCAATTGATCTCAAGGATGCAAATCAAATTCTAAATTGAATATGATTTAATTAATTTTATATAGGTTTGGATTGGATCTAACCCTATTGGATAATAGACTTGATTGGATCAAGCCTTATTATCAAATGACTTTTCTAATATTTATTAAGAATCAATCCATCGATCAATGGATTTTTATCTAACCAATTCCCAATTGGATTATGGTCTAATTGATTTCATAATTGGGCTAGGACCCAATTAGTTAGTTTGTTATAACTAATTCCTAAATTGGTTAAGATTGGATCCAAAGGTTAGTTAGAGTTGGAACAAAATCTTGAATCCTATTTGGAATAGAACTCAACCAACTTAAAACACCCCAAGTGATATAAATCCTTCTCGCCACACCTTTACGGTGAGAACGCCCCACAACCCCATGTGCAAAGCCCCTCTTCTCCTCCCTTCTTGAAAAGATTTTTGAGAGATTTTGCTGTTGATTTTTGGGCATCAAAGAGGGCTTCTCTTGGTGGTTATACAGTAAAAAATTAGAGAATAAAAGTTCTTTCCAACGAGAGAAAGAGAAGGAAGAAGAAGGATCTTCTTTCTTATGCGCAGCCTTGAAGAAGGAGTTCTTCTTCCAAATTTTTTTTTTATTTTTCTCTAAGATAAAAATTAGAGTGAATCTAATTTTTAATATGCAGATTTAGAGAAAAAATATCAAAAAATTTTGGTTGAGTGTTTGGGGCTTCCTAGAGTTCTAGATCAAAGAGAAAAAGGGGAAAGAAAAGAGTAGAATGATTCTTCTCTTGGGTCTCTCTTTTGGTTTTTTCTACATCTCAAGATTTCATATAATTTTTAGTATGAGAAATTAGATTAGATCTGATTTTCATCATTAAAAACTAGAGAAGAAAAGTTCTTCTCAAAGGCGTGAAAGGAAGAGAGAAAGGTTCTCTCTTATGTATGAGAAAATTGAAAAGAAAAGATTCTTCTCTTGATCTTTATTGTAGAGATCTGATGTATGGATCCAAGAAGAAAAAGGAGAGGGCCTTCTTATTCTTCATCTTCTTCATAATTTCTCTTAGATCAGCCAAATCATGGTGTCCTCGCAAGCTAGTACTCCCGATGAGATCCATCAGCATAAGGACTTCATGTGGATATTCATAGAAGTCGGATGCGTGTGCAGCTGCCAAGCATCATGAAGAATCAAGTATCACAGATTTCAGATGTGATGATCTACTATCCATTCTCAGATATGAGATTTTGATCTCAATTAATATTTAGATATGATCTAAATATAAATTAGATATGATCTAATAACACATAGATATGATCTATACTTGCTGAATTTTAGATTTCAGTTTTGGATACATGCATATTAGTTCATGTTATGGATCTTGTATGGTGATTTTAGATTTAATCTATGCATGCATTATAGATTAAATTATTTAATCTATGTATGTTCTACTATAAATTTTTAAAAATGCATGTACGAACCCCACCACGCTTCCCTTCACCTTCGCAAGGCCACCAAGGAAGAAAAGAGAGATACCAAGTGTGACACCTCACACTAGCAAGGGGATGCCTAAAGAAAGGCCCATGGTTTGGAGAAGTGGGGCGGCAAGGAGGGAGACACGCCAAAGGGGGAGCCCACTAGCTCATGCCTCTAGCTCTCTCTCTTTCTCTCTTTCTCTCAATCTGATTTTTGTGATCTTGCTTATGCATCTATAGATAGAGACCCTCTCTATTTGTAGATAATTTTTAGGACTCAATAAGCATAGAACTCCTAATTCAAAAAAACTTTGAATTAGTCCATAACTTATCAAAAAAAGACTCCTACATGAGAAAAGATTGGCACCTTATATGGTGCCTACTTTGCACCCACACCCACATTCCCACCCATGAGGGGCAGCCTACAACCAACACCATACATGGTGCTGGTCGGCCAAGGAGTGAAAGAGTCTCAGTGAAAATAGGATTCCAAGGATCTCACCAAAAAAAGGTTCAAATCAAATCTGATTTGAAGCTGATTCAAAATAATTTTGAAAAACTGTCAATCCTAAAATGTTTAGGACTTTAAGATCAAGTCTAACTTAAAATTTTGAATTCAATTAAGTCTAATTAATTTAAATCTAATTTGAAATTAATCAATACTTTAATCTAATCTCTCATAGGCTTCTTGGATCATAGATCAAAAACTATTCATCTCCGAGATTGAACCTGAGTCTCACGCGTAGTGCTAGCTAGACATAGTCAACTCTTCAATCTTGTTTGACCCATAATTTAATTCTCAATCAAGTTAGTTTATATATTCAATCAAGTCAAGTAATTCCAAATTGGACATATAAACATAAGCTAATACTTTTCTATGTTGTTTGACTTGTGTGCGTGACTCCATAGGTTCAAACACTAAGTCGATAGCACAGGAACCGATTTCTATACTAATCGAAGCTACCATCTAACAATGATTCTCGATATCTGGATATATCAAATTATTGCAAAGGAATATTTTAAAATCTATGCATATGGTTATCGCATAATTCATCTCTTTGATCCTGAATACTCTAGGATAATCTAGGTTAACTGTCAATCTGAAGTGTTTCATCCACATTATATTTCAGCCTTTCAAATCTATCTCATGGATTATTCTAGCCAAGATTTTGCTAAATTAAAATACAGCAATACATCAGCTCCCATAATCCGGAGGGGTCAATCCCATCTTGATCCATACACAGACTTCGTAAATACTTGATTGTACCTAATAGCCTTCCATCACTGCATTAGAAATCTAAATAGTCCGACATCAAAACACAGTGAATTACTTGCAAGTCACTATGATGATCTCAAATTTGAGAGATACTTACGTCCATACACTTCGTGAGCAGCTTTTGATAGTAGAATACTCAGCAGGTGAGTCACCTGTTTAGTGATGATGTACTCCTATATCTTACCTATATGCCATACCAATGTCATCATATTTTTTGGTTAAAAAGTCAATCAATCCATATGGCACACAATGACCTCTACTCGATAAACATCATTATCTTGTAATGATGTATCATTTGATCGCGAATATGTTTAAAAATTATATGATAAATCTTCTCTTTATCGTTTACTAACATAGTTCTAAGGACTTCATCACAACACAAGAGTTCTACAAGGAAGATGTAACTTTATGATGAATAATGCCATAATAATTTTTTTTATCAATCAATAATTGATATACAGAAGAAACTCAATCGTCATATGATTAGTTTTAGGATATATTTTTTAACAACTCCCACTTGGACTAAAGCCAAACGGGACAGTATCTTATACCCATCTTCCATTTGAAATCATCGAACTCTTTGATCCCGAGAGCTTTAGTGAAGGGGTCAGCTAGGTTCTCTTTTCTGTTGATCTTTTGAAGCTCGATGTCACCTCGATTCATGATCTCTCATACCAAGTGATAACGGTGCAGAATATGCTTGGTGCGCTGATGTGACTTTAATTCTTTCACCTGAGCTATAACACCAGAGCTATCACAATACAGTAAGACAGGGCCATCAATAAAAGGTGTAACTCTCAGCTTGGTGATGAATTTTCACAACCACACTGCCTCCTTTGCAGCATCCGATGCAGCATTGTATTCCGCTTCGCAAATAGAATCGGCCATGGTATGTTGCTTGAAACTCTTCCAACAAACAGCTTCTCCATTCAAGTTAAATACGTAGTCTGACATGCTTCTGCTATCATCACAATCTGACTGAAAATTAGAATCAGTATATCCCACAAGTTTCAGATCAGTGTCTCCATAGATAAGTTATTAATCTTTAGTATTTTTCAAATACTTAAGAATTACCTTCACAACCTTCGAATGATTTTCATCTGGATCAGACTGGTATCTATTTACTACCCCTAGTGAATAAGCCACATTCAATCTCGTACACATCATGGCATACATAATAGATTCCACTGTCGAAACATATGATATTCTACTCATACACTCTCTCTCCTCAGGGGTTGTCGAACAATGCTTCTTAGAGAGAGTAATTCCATGGCCTATCAGAAGATAGCCTCTTTTGAAATTCTTCATGTTGAACCACTTCAACATGGTATCGATGTATGTAGATTGAGACAAACCAAGCAACTTTCTAGATCTATCCCTATAGATCTTCATTCCTAAGATGTAAGATGTTTCTTCCAAGTCCTTCATAGAAAACTATGATGATAACCATAGCTTCATACTCTGCAAAGTCGGAATGTCATTTTCTACTAATAGTATGTCATCCACATACAGTACAAGAAAGATGACTGCAGAATTAGTAGTCCACTTGTAGATGCAAGGCTCTTCTCCATTCCTAACGAAGCCATACATTTTGATCACCTTATCAAAATGCATATTCTAACTCTTAGATGCCTGCTTAAGTCCATAAATAGACCTATTTAGCTTGCACACCTTAGACTCATCTGTGGATGTGAACCTTTTAGGCTGTATCATATACACCTCTTCTTTCAGCTCTCCGTTAAGAAAAGTAGTTTTGACATCCATTTATCAGACCACATAATCTAAGTGTGCAGCTATAGCAAGCATAATCCAGATGGACTTGAGCATTACCATAAGAAAAAATATCTCATCATAGTCAATACGATAACACTAACGATAACCCTTGGCAACTAGACGGGCTTAATAGATCTTTATCTTCTTGTCCGCTCTTCTTTTTCTTTTGAAAATCTATTTACACCCTATGGATTTCATCCCTTCGAAGGGATCAACTAGTGTCCATACACCATTAATCTCCATGGACTCTATCTCAGACTTCATGGCCTCAAGTCATTTCAGAGAGTCAGACCTTTGCATGGCTCCCATATAAGTGATCAAATCCTCATCATTCTCATCAAGCTTGATAGGGTCACCGTCCTGGACTAAGAAACTATAGTATCTGTCTGATTGATGTGATACTCTACTGGATCTCCTCAATGGCACCTCTACTAACTCTGGATTTGATTCTCCAATCCAATCCAATTCTGTGTGTGTCGGTCTTTCCACCTCTTGAATTTTACCAAGTTCAATTTTACAAGTATAAGCTCCTTCTCTAAGGAACTTTTTTTTCAAAAAGACTATCCTGCTGCTGACTAACACCTTTTGCTCTGCAGTGAGATAGAAGTAGTGCTCTTTAATTTCCTTTGGATATCCAACGAACAAGCATCTATCATATTTAGGTCCAAGCTTATCTGTCTTTAAATGCTTGATATAAGCTGGACACCCCCAGACCCTAAGGTGTGAGAGCACCGGCTTATATCCAGTCTGTCACGTCCCAAATTCGGGACATAACACGGCCATGCTACCGAGGGATGGAACCCACGATAACACGAAGCCAATTCATCATAATCATCTAAAATCCATCAAATAAAAAGATTCAATTCTATTATTCATCAAATAATCGAACCAATATGGGTTCAGAGCATCTAAATCCAAAAGCAAGTACTAACCCGAATCTACAAATTCATGATTATAAAATAAATTAAACTTCTGTTGTCAAATTTTTCAGCTTGCTATGCCGATCTTCAAGCTTGAATTCCTTTTTGCCGATCCTAACCTTATTTCTCTGTTCAAACAAAAAAGAAAACAAAAAGAATATGAGCTACACTAGCCCAGTAAGTAGAACTTGCACTTCCTTATCGGATCAAGCATAGGTTTTTCATGATAATACAATATTTAGAAAATAATAGATAATACAAAATAAAGCATTTCATAGAGCATGTAACAAAACAAATTTTAAACCCATCATGCATGCATAAATCATGTATATTTCACAATCATGAATCGTAAATCATTTTCATCATGTATTCATGTCATGTTTCAAAACATTGCTCACAGATATTCGTGCTAAGATCACTATTATACCCGTGACAGGGCCATGTTTCTTAATCGACAGAGTTCTTAATTCATGTGCCAACTTTATACCCGCTAGCAGGGCCATGTTTCGTGTGGATTCTAGCTCCGGATGTCGACCTTCCCAAAGGGATTCATTCATAGCTATCTGAGAGCCTTTGAAATCTTTATATCTTTTTCTTAAAGCATACATATACATAGATGGAAAAACAATGAAATTCATGCTTCATAATCATGCTATTTTCATAAAACATGTTCATAAAATCAATGCTCATAATAAAATATGCTCTTTCATATCACATATGCCGATCCTTATTTTATGAAAAATTATGATTTCATCAATAGCAATTCTTTGCATAAAAACATGATCATTTAAAAATAAATAAGGAGCATAAGATCCACTTACCTCGTTCATTTTAGATCTTCGGACTTCGTTAGAAGAATCAGCTAATCCTATTTAAAATATCAAATCATTATCAAATTCTATTCTATAAATATAACAAGATTAAATCATAAGGAAAGAGGACTGTTGTCCGGATGTGTCGGACCATCCAGATACTAGGGCAATTCAGGATCTCTAATCTGAGGGTCAGATTCAAGTGACTTGATCAAGAAATCATGAGGCACAGATCGAATTAAAGTCAAGATCAATCAATAGGGTTCTTTAATAAATTTGAAAGATCTTTGATACGATCAAATGAGGTTGACATACAGCACGGATATTAAAGCAACTTCAGATCTTGTTAGAGTTAATATAAGCTTCTAAAAGATGAAGGCATGACTCGATACAGGATTCATAGACTTTTTTTTAGAGAGAGAAAGTTGGTCATGAGAGAGAAAGTAGAGAGAGAAAGTGGAGAGAGAATCTTCGTATCCTTTAAAAATGGCAATCATGATTGAGATCATCAGAGGTCATATCAAGGTGACTTAATATAGATTAACCATGATTGATATTATCAATTTCGAAGAAGGATCGGATCAGGATTTAATCTACTGCACGAATTTCGGAGCAGTCTCAAATCATCATATTTTCATCTTAAGTTTATCCTAGGGTCTGTGATGCAATCAGAGAGAGAATGACCCTAGGGAGACGAAATCCATAATGAGAGAGAAAGATCTAGAGAGAGAAAATAAGAAGAAAATCTAGAGAGAGAAAATATAGAGAGAAGGTAGAGAGAGAAAGTCTAATTCTAGAGAGAGAAAGACTTAAGAGAGAGATGATTAAAACTTTCTCTCACATGTATTTTTTTATTATTATATTTTTCTTTTCTTTTTCTTTTTCTTTTTCTTTTTCTTTTTAGAGAGATACAATAGAGAGAGAAAGAGAGGGAAGAGAGGAAAATTTTCTCTTTTCTTATTATTATTATTATTATTTTTTTTTTTTCTATTTTATATTTTCTTTGCTTTTTTTTTTCTATTTCCTTTTTCTTTTCTTTTTCTTTTTCCTTTTTCTTTTCTTTTTCTTTTTCCTTTTTCTTTTCTTTTTCTTTTCTTCTTCTTCCCGGGCTTTTCATTGGGCTGAAACAGGGGACCTTGAGGTCCCCGTGCCTTGATCGGCCGATCACGGCCATCTCATGGCCGGTGGTGGCCGGCGGCAACGGCCGACTCTCCCGGGTTCGGAGAGACCAGGGCCGGCGGTCGGCGTGACCGTCGACGTCGGAAAATCAGAGGAAAGAGGCGGTGAACAGGGGGTTTCCTTCTCCAACTAAATCCGGCGACACCCGTCGCCGACCATCATGCTCACAGGAACGGGAAAGAAGGGAGAGAAGAGAGGGAGAGGAGGGAGACCTTACCACAACCTCCGGTGACCCCCACCGGCGAGAAATCGTGGCGAACACGGGTCGAGGAGTCGCGGCTTCAAATGGGAAAATCGAAGAAAAATCTCCGGCAATCGGCGGCGACTGAAGGGTCTACCCATAGAGGAGAGAGGGGGGTTTCTTATAGGGTTCGTCCTAGGGTCTTTTAATGGCCCTAGGACTCTGATTTTTGATCGGAGAAGAGGAAGACTTCGATCGGGAGTCTTCCTGCTCTGTTTATCTTTTTTTTTTTTTTTTTTTTTCAAACCGGGCTAATGGGCCGGGCCTTCACATTCTACCCCCCTAAAAAAAAAAATTTCATCCTCGAAATTTAACATACCTTCATTTTCAAATAAGTGTGGCTATCTCATCTTCATGTCGTCTTCAAGCTCCCACGTAGCCTCTCTCTCTTCATGATTACTCCAATGAATCTTTACGTATGGAATGGTACGCCGTCTTAGAACTTGCTCTTTTTGATCAATAATTCGAAGGAAAAAAAAAATTTTATTTTTTCTAGCATCCATTTATTATCAGTAAAATCCTTTCTTATTTACAACTAACGTATTTCATAATATCTTTTGCTTTAAAGGATTAATATTTCTAATCAATTCAGACCACCACGCTTTTGCTGCGCACTCTGATCTCAATTTACCAAGTTATCTAAATCTATAAAAAAAATAAAAATATCTTTGTATATTAAATCAACCAAAGATAGATTCAACTTTCAGATTTTATATATAATTTAGGATAAAATTTAAGATTTCCTTGTTATTACTATCTCTTAGACATAGCACATCAAAATTAAATCTTCATCCACCTTCTATGTTTGAACTTATTACATAAGCTTCACCACCCCTCAAGAATCCAATATGTCTAGAATTAATTTGAGTTAACCTTCGATTTACCTTACAATCATTTAGACAACTTCCAAACCAACTTTTCTTTGCAAAAAAAATTAACATCAAAATCAGCAAAGTTATCATGTCCTTTATCCATATAGGTTTAGCATTCCAATGTCATCAAATATACCTAACATAATATATCAATACCTCCCACTTCATTCTAGGGTCAACACTTCTCGTACTCAGATCAACCTTGCTAATTGAAATCTAAGATATAACTCATCAATTCTATTATAGACATCATATGCCACTTATGCATAAATTTCATCATAATACCTATTGATTCGAAATCAAATTATTGAATCCTTTCTTTTATATCTATCATGTTCCTCATGATCTTAGCCTCAAGTTCACATATCACTAAAGTCACAATCCCGAATAATGATAACCTTAAGCTCAAATACCACTTAAGTCATATTCTCTAGTGATCATAATCTAAACTTTATATCATTCTATCACGTCCTTAATGATCATAATCTTAAGCTCTGATGTTATCCATTATACTCCACTCGGTCACATCCTATTGATCATACATAAAGTTTTGATATCACTTTATAATCTCAATGATCTTAAACCTAAGCTCTGATATTAATCTATCATATCCTAATTATTTATATTATTTATATCATAATCCTCAAAGATTATAACCTAAGCTCTGATACCATAAAATGTCACGCCCCAAATCCGGGACATAACACGGCCATGCTACCGAGGGATGGAACCCACGATAACACGAAGCCAATTCATCATAATCATCTAAAATCCGTCAAATAAAAAGATTCAATTCTATTATTCATCAAATAATCGAACCAATATGGGTTCAGAGCATCTAAATCCAAAAGCAAGTACTAACCCGAATCTACAAATTCATGATTATAAAATAAATTAAACTTCTGTTGTCAAATTTTTCAGCTTGCTATGCCGATCTTCAAGCTTGAATTCCTTTTCGCCGATCCTAACCTTATTTCTCTGTTCAAACAAAAAAGAAAACAAAAAGAATATGAGCTACACTAGCCCAGTAAGTAGAACTTGCACTTCCTTATCGGATCAAGCATAGGTTTTTCATGATAATGCAATATTTAAAAAATAATAGATAATACAAAATAAAGCATTTCATAGAGCATGTAACAAAACAAGTTTTAAACCCATCATGCATGCATAAATCATGTATATTTCACAATCATAAATCGTAAATCATTTTCATCATGTATTCATGTCATGTTTCAAAATATTGCTCACAGATATTCGTGCTAAGGTCACTATTATACCCGTGACAGGGCCATATTTCTTAATCGACAGAGTTCTTAATTCATGTGCCAACTTTATACCCGCTGGTAGGGCCATGTTTCGTGTGGATGCTAGCTCCGGATGTCGACCTTCCCGAAGGGATTCATTCATAGCCATCTGAGAGCCTTTGAAATCTTTATATCTTTTTCTTAAAGCATACATATACATAGATGGAAAAACAATGAAATTCATGCTTCATAATCATGCTATTTTCATAAAACATGTTCATAAAATCAATGCTCATAATAAAACATGCTCTTTCATATCACATATGCCGATTCTTATTTTATGAAAAATTATGATTTCATCAATAGCAATTCTTTGCATAAAAATATGATCATTTAAAAATAAATAAGGAGCATAAGATCCACTTACCTCGTTCATCTTAGATCTTCGGACTTCGTTAGAAGAATCAGCTAATCCTATTTAAAATATCAAATCATTATCAAATTCTATTCCATAAATATAACAAGATTAAATCATAAGGAAAGAGGACTGTTGTCCGGATGTGTCGGACCATCCAGATACCAAGGCAATTCAGGATCTCTGATCTGAGGGTCAGATTCAAGTGACTTGATCAAGAAATCGTGAGGCACAGATTGAATTAAAGTCAAAATCAATCAATAGGGTTCTTTAATAAATTTGAAAGATCTTTGATACGATCAGATGAGGTTGACATACAGCACGGATATCAAAGCAACTTCAGATCTTGTTAGAGTCAATATAAGCTTCTAAAAGATGAAGGCATGACTCGATACAGGATTCATAGACTTTTTTTTTAGAGAGAGAAAGTTGGTCATGAGAGAGAAAGTAGAGAGAGAAAGTGGAGAGAGAATTTTTTTATCCTTTAAAAATGGCAATCATGATTGAGATCATCAGAGGTCATATCAAGGTAACTTAATATAGATTAACCATGATTGATATTATCAATTTCGAAGAAGGATCGGATCAGGATTTAATCTACTGCACGAATTTCGGAGCAGTCTCAGATCATCATATTTTCATCTTAAGTTTATCCTAGGGTCTGTGATGCAATCAGAGAGAGAATGACCCTAGGGAGACAAAATCCATAATGAGAGAGAAAGATCTAGAGAGAGAAAATAAGAAAAAAATCTAGAGAGATAAAATATAGAGAGAGAAAGTCTAATTCTAGAGAGAGAAAGACTTAAGAGAGAGATGATTAAAACTTTCTCTCACATGTATTTTTTTATTATTATATTTTTCTTTTCTTTTTCTTTTTCTTTTTCTTTTTCTTTTTAGAGAGAGACAATAGAGAGAGAGAAAGAGAGGGAAGAGAAGAAAATTTTCTCTTTTCTTATTATTATTATTATTTTTTTTTTCTATTTTATATTTTCTTTGCTTTTTTTTTTCTTTTTCCTTTTTCTTTTCTTTTTCTTTTTCCTTTTTCTTTTCTTTTTCTTTTCTTCTTCTTCCCGGGCTTTTCATTGGGCCGAAACAGGGGACCTTGAGGTCCCCGTGCCTTGATCGGCCGATCACGGCCATCTCATGGCCGGTGGTGGCCGGCGGCAACGGCCGACTCTCTCGGGTTCGGAGAGACCAGGGCCGGCGGTCGGCGTGACCGTCGGTGTCGGAAAATCAGAGGAAAGAGGCGGTGAACAGGGGGTTTCCTTCTCCAACTAAATCCGGCGACACCCGTCGCCGGCCATCGTGCTCACAGGCACGGGAAAGAAGGGAGAGAAGAGAGGGAGAGGAGGGAGACCTTACCACAACCTCCGGTGACCCCCACCGGCGAGAAATCGCGGCGAACACGGGTCGAGGAGTCGCGGCTTCAAACGGAAAAATCGAAGAAAAATCTCCGACAATCGACGGCGACTGAAGGGTCTACCCATAGAGGAGAGAGGGGGGTTTCTTATAGGGTTCGTCCTAGGGTCTTTTAATTTCCCTAGGACTCCGATTTTTGATCGGAGAAGAGGAAGACTCCGATCGGGAGTCTTCCTGCTCTGTTTATCTTTTTTTTTTTTTTTTCAAACCGGGCTAGTGGGCCGGGCCTTCACATTCTACCCCCCTAAAAAAAAAATTTCGTCCTCGAAATTTAACATACCTTCATTTTCAAATAAGCGTGGATATCTCGTCTTCATGTCGTCTTCAAGCTCCCACGTAGCCTCTCTCTCTTCATGATTACTCCAATGAATCTTTACGTATGGAATGGTACGCCGTCTTAGAACTTTCTCTTTTTGATCAATAATTCGAAGGAAAAAAAAAAATTTTTTTTTTCTAGCATCCATTTATTATCAGTAAAATCCTTTCTTATTTACAACTAACGTATTTCATAATATCTTTTGCTTTAAAGGATTAATATTTCTAATCAATTCAGACCACCATACTTTTGCTGCACACTCTGATCTCAATTTACCAAGTTATCTAAATCTATAAAAAAAATAAAAATATCTTTGTATATTAAATCAACCAAAGATAGATTCAACTTTCAGATTTCATATATAATGTAGGATAAAATTTAAGATTTCCTTGTTATTACTATCTCTTAGACATAGCACATCAAAATTAAATCTTCATCCACCTTCTATGTTTGAACTTATTACATAAGCTTCACCACCCCTCAAGAATCCAATATGTCTAGAATTAATTTGAATTAACCTTCGATTTACCTTACAATCATTTAGACAACTTCCAAACCAACTTTTCTTTGCAAAAAAAATTAACATCAAAATCAGCAAAGTTATCATGTCCTTTATCCATATAGGTTTAGTATTCCAATGTCATCAAATATACCTAACATAATATATCAATACCTCCCACTTCATTCTAGGGTCAACACTTCTCGTACTCAGATCAACCTTGCTAATTGAAATCTAAGATATAACTCATCAATTATATTATAGACATCATATGCCACTTATGCATAAATTTCATCATAATACCTATTGATTCGAAATCAAATTATTGAATCCTTTCTTTTATATCTATCATGTTCCTCATGATCTTAGCCTCAAGTTCACATATCACTAAAGTCACAATCCCGAATAATGATAACCTTAAGCTCAAATACCACTTAAGTCATATTCTCTAGTGATCATAATCTAAACTTTATATCATTCTATCACGTCCTTAATGATCATAATCTTAAGCTCTGATGTTATCCATTATACTCCACTTGGTCACATCCTATTGATCATACATAAAGTTTTGATATCACTTTATAATCTCAATGATCTTAAACCTAAGCTCTGATATTAATCTATCATATCCTAATTATTTATATTATTTATATCATAATCCCCAAAGATTATAACCTAAGCTCTGATACCATAAAATGTCACGCCCCAAATCCAGGACATAACACGGCCATGCTACCGAGGGATGGAACCCACGATAACACGAAGCCAATTCATCATAATCATCTAAAATCCGTCAAATAAAAAGATTCAATTCTATTATTCATCAAATAATCGAACCAATATGGGTTCAGAGCATCTAAATCCAAAAGCAAGTACTAACCCGAATCTACAAATTCATGATTATAAAATAAATTAAACTTTTGTTGTCAAATTTTTCAGCTTGCTATGCCGATCTTCAAGCTTGAATTCCTTTTCGCCGATCCTAACCTTATTTCTCTGTTCAAAACAAAAAAGAAAATAAAAAGAATATGAGCTACACTAGCCCAGTAAGTAGAACTTGCACTTCCTTATCGGATCAAGCATAGATTTTTCATGATAATACAATATTTAGAAAATAATAGATAATACAAAATAAAGCATTTCATAGAGCATGTAACAAAATAAGTTTTAAACCCATCATGCATGCATAAATCATGTATATTTCACAATCATGAATCGTAAATCATTTTCATCATATATTCATGTCATGTTTCAAAATATTGCTCACAGATATTCGTGCTAAGGTCACTATTATACTCGTGACAGGGCCATATTTCTTAATCGACAGAGTTCTTAATTCATGTGCCAACTTTATACCCGCTGGTAGGGCCATGTTTCGTGTGGATGCTAGCTCCGGATGTCGACCTTCCTGAAGGGATTCATTCATAGCCATCTGAGAGCCTTTGAAATCTTTATATCTTTTTCTTAAAGCATACATATACATAGATGGAAAAACAATGAAATTCATGCTTCATAATCATGCTATTTTCATAAAACATGTTCATAAAATCAATGCTCATAATAAAACATGCTCTTTCATATCACATATGCCGATTCTTATTTTATGAAAAATTATGATTTCATCAATAGCAATTTTTTGCATAAAAATATGATCATTTAAAAATAAATAAGGAGCATAAGATCCACTTACCTCGTTCATCTTAGATCTTCGGACTTCGTTAGAAGAATCAGCTAATCCTATTTAAAATATCAAATCATTATCAAATTCTATTCCATAAATATAACAAGATTAAATCATAAGGAAAGAGGACTGTTGTCCGGATGTGTCGGACCATCCAAATACCAGGGCAATTTAGGATCTCTGATCTGAGGGTCAGATTCAAGTGACTTGATCAAGAAATCGTGAGGCACAGATCGAATTAAAGTCAAGATCAATCAATAGGATTCTTTAATAAATTTGAAAGATCTTTGATACGATCAGATGAGGTTGACATATAGCACGGATATCAAAGCAACTTCAAATCTTGTTAGAGTCAATATAAGCTTCTAAAAGATGAAGGCATGACTCGATACAGGATTCATAGACTTTTTTTTTAGAGAGAGAAAGTTGGTCATGAGAGAAAAAGTAGAGAGAGAAAGTGGAGAGAGAATCTTCGTATCCTTTAAAAATGGCAATCATGATTGAGATCATCAGAGGTCATATCAAGGTGACTTAATATAGATTAACCATGATTGATATTATCAATTTCGAAGAAGGATCAGATCAGGATCTAATCTACTGCATGAATTTCGGAGCAGTCTCAGATCATCATATTTTCATCTTAAGTTTATCCTAGGGTCTGTGATGCAATCAGAGAGAGAATGACCCTAGGGAGACGAAATTCATAATGAGAGAGAAAGATCTAGAGAGAGAAAATAAGAAGAAAATCTAGAGAGAGAAAATATAGAGAGAAGGTAGAGAGAGAAAGTCTAATTCTAGAGAGAGAAAGACTTAAGAGAGAGATGATTAAAACTTTCTCTCACATGTATTTTTTTTATTATTATATTTTTCTTTTCTTTTTCTTTTTCTTTTTCTTTTTCTTTTTAGAGAGAGACAATAGAGAGAGAGAAAGAGAGGGAAGAGAGGAAAATTTTCTCTTTTCTTATTATTATTATTATTATTATTATTATTATTTTTCTATTTTCTATTTTCTTTGCTTTTTTTTTTCTTTTTCCTTTTTCTTTTCTTTTTCTTTTTCCTTTTTCTTTTCTTTTTCTTTTCTTCTTCTTCCCGGGCTTTTCATTGGGCCGAAACAGGGGACCTTGAGGTCCCCGTGCCTTGATCGGCCGATCACGGCCATCTCATGGCCGGTGGTGGCCGGCGGCAACGGCCGACTCTCCCGGGTTCGGAGAGACCAGGGTCGGCGGTCGGCGTGACCGTCGGCGTCGGAAAATCAGAGGAAAGAGGCGGTGAACAGGGGGTTTCCTTCTCCAACTAAATCCGACGACACCCATCGTCGGCCATTGTGCTCACAGGCATGGGAAAGAAGGGAGAGAAGAGAGGGAGAGGAGGGAGACCTTACCACAACCTCCGGTGACCCCCACCGGCGAGAAATCACGGCGAACACGGGTCGAGGAGTCGTGGCTTCAAACGAAAAAATCGAAGAAAAATCTCCGGCAATCGACGGCGACTGAAGGGTCTACCCATAGAGGAGAGAGGGGGGTTTTTTATAGGGTTCGTCCTAGGGTCTTTTAATGGCCCTAGGACTCTGATTTTTGATCGGAGAAGAGGAAGACTCCGATCGGGAGTCTTCCTGCTCTGTTTATCTTTTTTTTTTTTTTTCAAACCGGGCTAGTGGGCCGGGCCTTCACATAGTCCATATCTCATATGGAGTTTTATCGACAGACTTACTCGATACCTTGTTCAAAATGTAGCAAGCAGTTTCTAGAGTATATCCTTAAAAAGAGATTGGCAGACTCATAAAGCCCATTATGGATCGGACCATATCTAACAAGATTCAATTTCTCCTTTCTGACACTCTGTTATGTTATGGTGTTTCAGGAGGAATCTACTGTAAGAAAATCTCATTCTCTTCTAGATATGTCAGGAAGTTACTGGTGAGGTATTCACCTCCTCGATCTAATTGAAGGGTCTTAATACTCCTTTCAATTTATTTTTCTACTTTAGTATGAAATTGTTAGAATATTTCAAATAATTTTGATTTATGCTCCATAAGATAGACATATCCATACCTCGATAGGTCATCTGTAAACATAATGAAGTAGTAGTATCCTCCTCTGGTACTTATATTCATAGGTCTGCATACATCAGTATATATTAGACCTAGGACATCATTGGCTCTTTCATCTTTTTTCTTAAAAGGTGACTTAGTCATCTTACCAAGTAGACAAGATTCATAGGTAGGTAATGATTCACAATCATCTATTTCAAAGACATGCTCCTTGATTAACCTATCTATCCTATTCTTGTTCACATGACCAAACTTACAATGCCAAAGATAAGATTCACTGACATTATCTAATTTAGGATGTTTACAGGATGTATACATTACACCAACTGGCCATGATATTGTGTATATACCATGTCTTAATTATCCTCATATAATTGTAGTATCATTCATAATGATATCATCAAAATCATCCTTTATTATAAACTTAAAATCAAATTTGATCAAAAGACCTACAGAGATGACATTCATCAAAAAAAAAGATAATAATGATAATCATCTAACATGATATTACTAGACTCAAAGATAAGCTGCAAAGTTTCCAAAGCCAGGACTAGAACAAGACTTCCATCTCCAACGTTCAGGAACTGCTCACTCACTCAAAACTTTCTACTTATCTGCAGTCCTTACAATAAATTATAAATATTAATCGAACTTTTGATATCCAATATCCAGGTAATAGTATCACAAACAGAAAACTTATCAAAAGTTATCATATAAATACCTTGCGAAGTAACCATTTACTTCTTTCTCTTGTTCCTAGGCCTATCGGCTTAAGGATGGCTATGTAAGCAGGATAATTTTTTTTTTAATGATCCAGCTTCTTATAAAAAAAGTATTCCATCTGGCTCTTATCGACTTTCAATATTTTGCTCTGCTTAGGATCGACAGCACGAGTTTTTTATATCTTTTTTTTTCTCTCCTAGAGGATCGACGACCTACAGATGAACCTCATACAACATGCACCGGCTCCTTCTGGAGTTGGTGGTCTTTCTCAAAAGTCTGCAGCAATCTTAACAAATCATGGTAGTTCACTGTAGGCTTCATCATTCTGTAATGATTGAGAAAAGATAGGTAAGATTTTTGTAGCGAGTTGAGGATAGCATCCTTGTCTAATTATTCATACAATGAAAAGCTAAGTTTGCTCAGACATTCAATCTACTTAATCATATATAGTATATGATCGGTGACTAAAGCCTCCTTCGTATATGGGCATTGAACACTGTGTAGGAGATTTTATATCTCTCCACATTCTCAGAGATGTTGAAGAACTCACTCAACATTTGAATGATCTCCTCTAACTGTGTATTCTTAAACTTATGGCTAAGTTCATCATTTATCGCTGTCCTTATCACATAATACACAGTCGTACGATCATTGAGCCACTTCACATAAGTATCTCTCATAGCATGAAGAGCATTGGCAGTAGGTTCTTCAGGTGCCTCATCCGTAAGGATGTATAGAATCCTCTTGTTCTCTAAGATGATCTTTAACTTTCAATACCAACTATCGAAGTTGGATCTGATGAGTTTGTCACTGTCCAACAATGAACAGAGGGATAGTGTGTTGGCCATAGCTAAAAGAAAAAAATAAAAACTTATTAGTATATGAATTATTTTTCATCCTAAAGATATGGACTTTATTCTAAAGGTTCTCTTACTATTTTGTGTAAATTGATAGCCTCTACCTCCAACTCAAGAAATTATATTAATTCCTTAGCCGGTACTAGAATCCACATAGACTGCATTCAAGTTCGAGTGTGGCTCAACCAACCCTAATGCATCCATGGATAGGTTCATAACCAATTATTTCTCAAAATAACTTCTAGCAATTAGATTTTGCCCTAGGCATCCCTTCAGCAGGCGTGTGGTGTTGGATGTGTGCCTTAGAAGCCAATCTTGAAGGACACATATTTTTTTCTAAGGTATATTTTGTACTTGTTAGGCAGTCTTTATAACTAATCATATCTTATGTGTCCATAATTTATCCTAAAAATTAACAAAGATGATTTTCTATATTTTCAAGGTATTGAGAATTTGAGACATACATCATTAGTGATTAATTTCTAAATGCTCCTGATCGAAGGATCGTCAGAAAGGATAATGATCAATTCATTCGAGATTGGTGTACGGATCACCTCCCTTTTGGGTAGATAAGTCTCGAGTCTACGGTGTAGAGACATTAGGGTGAGAGTGCAAGTAGTTGTTAGAGAATAACTTGTACGAAACATGACCAACACAAGAAATCACTTGTGTTGGGTACAAAATACCCACGGCCGAAGTTCTCAGCGGGATTAGCCCTTGCGAGCTCAGCCCGGACCCCTTACAGGAGCCGGGCTACGTCGCCAACTTCAACTGCCGGTAAGATCCGCCCGGACTCCCACGGGGGATGGGCTCTGTCCACAGCTCCAACCTCAAGAGGGACTCCGCCCGGACTCCTACGGGAGCCGAGCTCCGTCACCAACTTCAACCGCCGGTAAGATCCGTCCGGACTCCCACGGGAGCCGGACTTCGCACCTAACTTCAATTGCAGGAGGACTCCGCCCGGACTCCTACGGGAGCCGAGCTCCATCGCCAACTTCAACTGCCGGTAAGATCCGCCCGGACTCCCACGGGAGATGGGCTCTGTCCACAGCTCCAACCTCAAGAGGGACTCCGCCCGAACTCCTACGGGAGCCGAGCTCCATCGCCAACTTTAACCGCCGGTAAGATCCGTCCAGACTCCCACGGGAGCCGGACTTCGCACCTAACTTCAATTGCAGGAGGACTCCGCCCGGACTCCTACGGGAGCCGAGCTCCATCGCCAACTTCAACTGTCGGTAAGATCCGCCCGGACTCCCACGGGAGATGGGCTCTGTCCACAGCTCCAACCTCAAGAGGGACTCCGCCCGGACTCCTATGGGAGCCGAGCTCCGTCACCAACTTCAACCGTCGGTAAGATCCGTCCGGACTCCCACGGGAGCCGGACTTCACACCTAACTTCAATAGCAGGAGGACTCCGCCCGGACTCCTACGGGAGCCGGGCTCCATCTCCAACTTCAACTGCAGAAGGACTCCGCCCGAACTTCTATGGGAGCCGGACTCCGTCCGCCACATCAACTCTGAGAGGACTCCGCCCGATCTCCTACGGGAGCCGAGTTCCATCCTCGACACCAACGGCTGCAGACAGACTTCGTCCGGACTCCTGCGAGAGCCGGACTCTGCCCACGACCCCAACTGCAAGTAGACTTCGTCCGGACTTCTACGGGTGCCGGACCTCGCTACCGACTCCAACCAAGCTCCGACCGACGAGTCTGGACCCCCTGGCGGGCCACAATAACGGACAACACTGCTCCACTCCCTGCGGCGGACCCTACGCGACCCCATTACTCCCTGACAGGCTGTATTAACGGCCATGATTCTACTCCACTCCCTGCGGCAGATCCTGTGCGATTCCACCACCCCCAGATGAGTCACGACAGCAGACGCCGCTCCACTCCCCGTAACTGATCCCGCGTGGCAAGCCACGGCAATAGCCACGACCCCGCTCCACTACTCTCCGCAATAAATTCCTCCTGACTCTGGGCGGCCCACTACCAGACGGTTACGGGCGTCGCTATCAATCTGTTGCCCTCTCCGTCTATAAAAGGGAAACCCCAGATACGTTATTTCATAAGCTCTCATCTTTCATCTAAAAACTCTGCTAAATTCTCCGTTCGAGCACTCCATTCTTGTTGAGGTAGAGAACTGACTTGAGCGTCGGAGGGTCTTGCCGAAACAACCCCACCTCCAGTTTAGACTTCCTTTGCAGGTCCCAGCGGCGACCGCGACTTCCTCGACTCCAGCTTCTCCGACGCAAGCAGATTTTTGCACCAACAGGATTGGCGCTAGAGGAAGGGCCTGTGTCTTCGCAATACCCTTGTTCTTAAAGGAGCGCTCAACAGATCCACCTCCAGTTATCTTATCCGGCACCCACTCCTCCTTTCCTCATCTGATGCCTTCTTGTGAGGCATTCGCACAACTACCTCCGGCTATGGTCGCCGACAAGGAGTGGCCGGACGATCGGCCTCTATCGGATTCCGTCAACACCATTTCGGAGGGATCCCGACGGGAGGCAACCAACGTACCGGCTGTATCCCCCAAGCGGCAAAAGGTTGAAGAGCCTATAACCTTTACCGAAGAAGACACCAGGGAGTCCAATTCCCTCATAACGATGCAGTCGTAGTTTCCTTGAATATAGCAAATTACGACATCCGTCGCATTCTTGTCGACAATGAAAGTTCGGCCGACATCTTGTTCTACGACGCCTTTTCAAGAATGTCCGCTCTTGGCGGTCATTTGAGGCCGATTTGCTCCCCCCTGGTAGGGTTTATCGGTGACGCCGTTCCAACGGAAGGAATGATAGCTTTGACTGTGGCCGCGGGTCAATATCCAAAGCAATCCAGGGCTCTGGTGAATTTCTTGGTGGTGAAGGCGCCATCCGCCTACAATGCAATCCTTGGCCGACCCGGTCTCAATGCTCTCCGAGCTGTCGTTTCGACCTACCATTTGAAGTTAAAGTTCCCCACCAACCAGGAGATCGGAGAGGTCCGGGGAGACCAAGCCCTGGCCAGACACTGCTACAACATCGCCTTGCAAAGAAGCGATCAGGCTGACCCCTGTCCCATCGATGGACTAGATGCTCGCGATGACCTCACCGAAGAAAGGGGCGGCCCAATCGAAGATCTAGTACCAATCCCTTTGAATGATGGGAACGCGGAGCATGTGGCGCTAATTGGCTCCAACCTGGGGGAGGAGGTGCGGATGCATCTTATTGATTTTCTACGAAGGAATGCGGATATTTTTGCTTGGGTTCCAGCAGACATGTCGGGGATTGACGCAGAAGTCATGGAGCATCATCTGGCCATCGATCCAAAGCATCGACCGATGAAAGAAAAAATTTGGAGTCATGCCCCGGAGAGGCAGAAGGCGATAGCCGAGGAAGTGGATAAGCTCCTCAAGGCCAGATTCATTAAGGAAGTCAATTATCCTGATTGGATTTCCAATATTGTTCTGGTCAAAAAAGCAAACGGCAAGTGGAGGATGTGCATAGACTTCAAAAAGCTGAATAAGGCTTGTCCAAAGGACAGCTACCCCCTTCCCAAAATCGACCAACTGGTGGATGCGACCTCAGGCCATGAGCTCCTCACCTTTATGGATGCGTTCTCCGACTATAATCAAATTAAAATGGCATCGGAAGATGAAGAAAAGATAGCTTTCATCACTAATTGCGGCCTTTACTGTTACAGGGTCATGCCTTTCGGCCTCAAGAATGCGGGTGCAACCTACCAACGGTTGGTGAACAAAATCTTCAAAGAGCAGATCGGCCGAAATATGGAGGTCTACGTGGACGATATGCTCGTAAAAAGCAAGTCTTCCAGAAATCATGTCGTCGATCTCGAGGAGACCTTTGACGCTCTTCGAAAGTATAGAATGAAGCTGAACCCAACTAAATGTGCTTTCGGAGTAACCTCAGGAAAGTTCCTGGGCTTCATGGTATTAGGGTGCGGGATTGAGGCCAATCCAGAGAAAATTCACGCCATCCAGGAGATGACCGCCCCAAAGTCGATCAAAGAGGTTTAGCGCCTCACAGGGAGGATAGCGGCTCTTAATCGCTTCGTCGCGAGGTCGGCCGAACGGTGCTTGCCCTTCTTTCAAACCCTCAAGCAGCTGAAGAACTTTTGTTGGACCTCTGAGTGCCAACAGGCGTTCGAAGAGTTAAGAAGCTACCTTAGCTCATCCCCGCTGTTGGCAAAGCCTGAACCTGGGGAGGAACTATTTTTATACCTAGCGGTCTCTCCCATGGCCCTCGCGGCCGTCCTTGTCAAAGAAGAAACGAAAGTCCAGCGACCAATCTACTACAATAGTCGCGCGCTGAGGGACACCGAGATTAGGTACACCAAATTAGAAAAACTGACCTACGCCTTATTGGTTGCAGCTCGGAGGCTCCGACCCTACTTTCAAGGGCACACCGTGATGCTACTCACCGATCAACCGATCAAGACGATTTTGCACCGGGCTGACACCTCCGGAAGAATGGCAAAATGGGCGATCGAGCTCACAAAATTCGACATCAACTACAGACCTAGACCAGCAGTAAGGGCCCAAATACTGGCAGATTTCATAGTAGAGTGCACCATCCCAGAGGAGGCCGAACCTGAGCAAAGCAAAGTTGACGACCTGAAGTCTCAACCGAACTCCCCCAACGAAGAGGCCAATCCCTCCGATCGCTTTTGGACCCTCTATGTGGATGGATCTTCCAACATGTCGGGCGCAGGTGCAGGCCTGATCTTGGTCAGTCCGGATGGAGTCATCGTGGAGTACGCTCTGCATTTCGAGTTCCCCGCAACAAACAATGGAGCGGAATATGAAGCTCTAATCGTAGGACTAAGGATCGTCAGAGAGCTAGGAATAAGTCAGCTCTGGGTGCACAGTGACTCTCAACTGGTGGTGGGGCAAGTCAGCGGGAGTTACAAAGCGTGGGAGGACAGTATGGCCAGATACCTTGAGAAGGTAAAGGAGCTCACCCCCGCCTTTAGCAGCTTCAACATTAGACAGATTCCAAGGCTGGAGAATACCAGAGCCGATCTTCTCTCCAAGCTGGCGACATCGGCTCCGACCGAATTGCCCAAAGGTGTCCTCTTTGAAGTTCTAAAACACCCGAGTACAGAAGAATCACGGCCCGTAATGGAGATCGACCACGAGCCCAGCTGGGTCGACCCGCTGATAACCTATCTCAGAGATGGAGTTCTCCCCCAGGACGTGAAGGAGGCTCGAAAGCTCCGAAATCAAGCCTCCCGGTACATCCTTTATGAGGGCAAATTGTACAAAAGATCATACTCCTTGCCCCTCTTGAAATGCCTCCGGCCCTCGGAAGCTGACTACGCCTTGTGGGAAGTACATGAGAGGATTTGCGGAAACCATTTGGGGGCTAGATCTTTATCCCACAAGCTGCTCCGCCAGGGATATTACTGGCCAATGATGCATCGTGATTCGATTGAATATGTCAAAAAGTGTGATCGATGCCAGAGATACGCCAACATCCAGAGACAGCCCACCACCGAGCTCGCACCCTTGAGTGCCCAATGGCCTTTTGCACAATGGGGGATGGATATCCTTGGCCCTTTTCCCATGGCATCTGGGCAAAGGAAGTTCCTCCTCGTAGCGATCGACTACTTCACCAAATGGGTTGAAGCCGAACCACTAGCAAAAATCACAGAAGCAAAAGTACAAGATTTCGTCTGGAAATCGATCGTGTGTAGGTTCGGTCTGCCTAGAACCCTAATCACTGATAATGGACGACAATTTGCGGGAGCGAAATTCGCCGAATTCTGTGAAGATCTAAACATCTCCCACAACTTCACATCAGTAGCCCATCCCCAGGCGAACGGCGAAGCTGAGGTGACCAACAGAACCCTTTTGCAGGGGATTAAGACAAGGCTTGAAAAAGCGAAGGGAACTTGGGCGGACGAACTTTATCATGTGTTGTGGGTGTATCGAACTACTCAGAGGCTACCTACGGGGGAGACCCCTTTCGCTTTAGCCTTTGGTACGGAAGCCGTCATCCCCATCGAGCTTAAACTCCCATCAGCATGAGTCGTGGCGTTCGACGAACATCAAAGTTTGCAAGGTCTTAGAGCCAACCTCGACCTACTGGAAGAAAGACGGGAGATAGCTCAGGTTCGGATGGCAGCTTACAGACAGAAGGTTGCTCGATATTACAACGCCCGGGTTAAGAACAAAGCCTTTGGAGCGGGAGATCTAGTGCTTCGACGAGCCGCTGTCTCGCAACCTCAGGACCGAGGGAAACTCGTCCCAAACTGGGAGGGACCGTATGAAGTCAAAGAAGTAGTCTGGCCCGGAACTTATTATCTTAAGAAACTCGGAGGAGCCGACCTCCCACGACCGTGGAGCTCGAAAAACTTGCGGATGTACTACTAGTAACTTCATTTTAATTGAAAATCACATACCTATATGTCCTTGGACAATGCAAACAAACTGTATCAAAAACGAAAGGGAAATCTCATCCCGACAAGGTCGAAGGCCCGGTTCCATTTAGACCGAATGGGGGGAGAGGCCTTACAGCACCCTAATGTGCCCCCACAGCCATGTCAGGAACAGGAGGAGAACCTCGTCCTGACATGAGCAAGGTCGAAGGCCTGGTTCCATTTAGACCGGATGGGGGGAGAGGCCCTACAACGCCCATATGCGCCCCACAGCCCTGTTAGGGACAGGAGGAGAACCTCGTCCTAACTTGAGCAAGGTCGAAGGCCCAGTTCCGTTTAGACCGGATGGGGGGAGAGGCCTTACAGTGCCCTAATGTGCCCCCACAGCCATGTTAGGAACAGGAGGAGAACCTCGTCCTGACATGAGCAAGGTCGAAGGCCCGATTTTGTTTAGACCGGATGGGGGGAGAGGCCTTACAGCGCCCTAATGTGCCCCCACAGCCATGTCAGGAACAGGAGGAGAACCTCGTCCTGACATGAGCAAAGTCAAAGGCCCGGTTCTTTTAGACCGGATGGGGGGAGAGGCCTTACAGCGCCCTAACACGCCCCCACAGCCGGGCCGGGAACGAGAGGAGAACCTCGCCCTGGCTCGGGCAAAGTGGAAGGCCCGGACTCTTACGGGAGCCAGGCTCCATCCACGATGCCAAGGAAGACTCCACCCGAACTCCTACGGGAGCCGAGCTCCGTCCATGATGCCAAGGAAGACTCCACCCGGACTCCTACGGGAGCTGGGCTCCGTCCACGACGCCAAGGAAGACTCCACCCAGACTCCTACAGGAGTCAAGCTCCATCCACGACGCCAAGGAAGACTCCACCCGGACTCCTACGGGAGCCGGGCTCCATCCACGACGCCAAGAAAGACTCCACCCGGACTCCTACGGGAGCCGGGCTCCGCCCACGACTCCAATCACAGGAGGGTTCCGTCTGGACTCCCACGAGAGCCGAACTTCGCCTTGACTTCAGCAGAGAAAAATTCCGAGCGAAAAGGAAAAAGGAAGGCAACAGACCATGACAGTTATGATTGGAAAACGGACAGCAGTCGAGGTACAGAAAACTCTGTCACCGTAAGGACTGGGGCTCCCATCGGGAGTCCCAGCTTTTGAGGAAGTTTTTGACACAAAATAGGACAACTTACTTAGGGTGACAGAAGCTCGGATCCCCGAATTCAAGCCCTAGGAGGGACCCCAAGCCTGAATGGCCCCAAGCGAGCCTGCAGCCATTGACGGAAAAATGACAACCGGGTATCTTCGAATGGCGTAAAAGTCAAAAAGGAGCTCGGCAAATAACAATCCAACACGAATAAAAGAGGTCGTCGATGACCTTAGGACGACGTGAAAAAGAAAAGAAGAAAAGGAGGAAGAGAGAAGAAAGAAGAATAAAGAAGTTCGACAGACGACTATTCGATGCAAGATGCAGACGAGGTAACAAAATCTCCTTTTCATTTTTCAACCAACAAGGTGTACGTTACAAGACCCGGTGGGCCAGAAAAAAAAAATAATAAATACATCATCGACGACATCAAGAACACGGTTTGGAAAGGATACACCGGAAGCCGCTTCAAGCTGCAAACTTCTCTTCCCATTTCGTGTCCAGTGCGTGTGACGGGCCTATCGGCTTTCGCCCCGCCTTGCTTCGCCCCACTTCCGAAGTCCCAACCTCAGGGGGAAAAGGATGGGATAGATTCCTGAGGGCGGTAAGGGCAACGGCAGCGGCGACGAAGACCTGTTTTAAGAAGAACCGGAGTCACCCTGGGGGCAACGGTAGCACCAGAGATATGCGTCATCACCGAATACTCCGTGGTAGCCACCGTCCAAAACGCTCCGGCAAGGTCGGCATGCGCTACTTCCACCGCCCCCGCAATAAGTTTTACTGCCCCACCGTCGACGTCGACCGCTTCTGGTCCCTCGACCCCGATGGCGTCAAGGATCCCGCCACAGCTTGTGACGACAGCTCTGCCCTCTTGACCGGTATCACTCCGCCTTGCTACTCCGAAATTCTCGGGCAAAATATCTTTACCGGTGGCCCCCGTTATTAAACCCCTGTTGTTGAAGGAATTCTTCCTTGAGCCCCCTTTGAAACGACGGGGATCCTCAGCGGCCACTTGATCACCAGAGAACTCACCGGCCGCTGTTCTCCTCCTCGCCTTTCTCCAAGCCCTAGACATCCCTTCGAGGATGGCCTCCGGGGTGGAGGACATGACGTGGGAACCCCTTAGAGAAGAATCGAGGGGCTGAAGACAGCAAGGACCGGTGCGGAGGAAGTGGCTGAGTAGCTAGGCTCTCAGACGAAAGAAAGGTGCCATCCTCTCGACAGGATGAAGCCCCGAAGGAAGAGTAGGGGGTTTAAATAGCCAACGGATCTTAGTGCAGTTATGGCGGCGGGTGTCCCTAGGCCAACTGGTGCATGCCCGTATCCCGCGTGTCCCACTCGTCGCTATCGAGGATTGACTGTTCGCAAATTTCTGTAGCGCGACGCTTGGGATCACATTTCGGCGGGAGTTCCGAAAAGACTCTTCAGGTCGCCTTAACTGGAAAAAGGGCTCTGACGTGCGCACATTAAATGCCAACATATCCAAGGGTGGTTATGCGCAGAATTCGAGGGGATAACTTCGGCCATGCCCATCTCTCTGTACTTCCTTCATTCGAAATTCAAACTTGAAAGTAGGGGGACTAGTGTTGGGTACAAAATACCCACGGTCGAAGTTCTCAGCGGGATTAGCCCTTGCGAGCTCAGCCCGGACCTCTTACAGGAGCCGGGCTACGTCGCCAACTTCAACTGCCGGTAAGATCCGCCCGGACTCCCACGGGAGATGGGCTCTGTCCACAGCTCCAACCTCAAGAGGGACTCCGTCCGGACTCCTACGGGAGTCGAGCTCCGTCACCAACTTCAACTGCCGGTAAGATCCGTCCGGACTCCCACGGGAGCCGGACTTCGCACCTAACTTCAATTGCAGGAGGACTCCGCCCAGACTCCTACGGGAGCCGAGCTCCATCGCCAACTTCAACTGTCGGTAAGATCCGCCCGGACTCCCATGGGAGATGGGCTCTGTCCACAGCTCCAACCTCAAGAGGGACTCCGCCCGGACTCCTACGGGAGCCGAGCTCCATCGCCAACTTCAACCGCCGGTAAGATCCGTCCGGACTCCCACGGGAGCCGGACTTCGCACCTAACTTCAATTGCAGGAGGACTCCGCCCGGACTCCTACGGGAGCCGAGCTCCATCGCCAACTTCAACTGTCGGTAAGATCCGCTCGGACTCCCACGGGAGATGGGCTCTGTCCACAGCTCCAACCTCAAGAGGGACTCCACCCAGACTCCTACGGGAGCCGAGCTCCGTCACCAACTTCAACCGCCGGTAAGATCCGTCCGAACTCCCACGGGAGCCGGACTTCGCACCTAACTTCAATAGCAGGAGGACTCCGCCCGGACTCCTACGGGAGCCGGGCTCCATCGCCAACTTCAACTGCAGAAGGACTCCGCCCGAACTTCTACGGGAGCCGGACTCCGTCCGCCACATCAACTCTGAGAGGACTCCGCCCGATCTCCTATGGGAGCCGAGTTCCATCCTCGACACCAACGGCTGCAGACAGACTTCATCCGGACTCCTGCGGGAGTCGGACTCTGCCCACAACCCCAACTGCAAGTAGACTTCGTCCGGACTTCTACGGGTGCCGGACCTCGCTACCGACTCCAACCAAGCTCCGACCGATGAGTCTGGACCCCCTGGCGGGCCACAATAACGGACAACACTGCTCCACTCCCTGCGGCGGACCCTACGCGACCCCATTACTCTCTGACAGGCTGTATTAACGGCCATGATTCTGCTTCACTCCCTACGACGGATCCTGTGCGATTCCACCACCCCCAGATGAGTCACGACAGCGGACGCCGCTCCACTCCCCGTAACTGATCCCGTGTGGCAAGCCACGGCAATAGCCATGACCCCGCTCCACTACTCTCCGCAATAAATTCCTCCTGACTCTGGGTGGCCCACTACCAGACGGTTACAGGCGTCGCTATCAATCTGTTGCCCTCTCCGTCTATAAAAGGGAAACCCCAGATACGTTATTCCATAAGCTCTCATCTTTCATCTAAAAACTCTGTTAAATTCTCCATTCGAGCACTCCATTCTTGTTGAGGCAGAGAACAGACTTGAGCATCGGAGGGTCTTGCCGGAGCAACCCCACCTCCGGTTTAGACTTCTTTTGCAGGTCCCGACGGTGACCGCGACTTCCTCGACTCCAGCTTCTCTGGCGCAAGTGGATTTTTGCACCAACAACTTGGATATCTACTCACCCGTCAGTGGTTTCTCGATGTTGTAGTGGTGCGACTGGTCCTTTGACCTGCGGTGTCTTGGATATTCGTAGTGAGGTTACATAGTTTGACTGCACGTTCTCTTGATTTCTAGCCATATGGATCTTTGCTGTGTATGTTGGCTATGTAGGTTCCGGTTCACTATTTGGAATAAGATGCATCTAGATAGAATCTATCGACCTTGGTAGCAAAGAAGAAGTCCTATGTGATTCGTAAGACTGAGTTCAGAAAAATCTCTGGCCAGAGTAAATGTGAATACTGAAAAAAAGTTTTTATGAGATTCATAAATGAACTCGAGTCGAGCTAATCTAGCATATGACTAAGGATGGAGTTTGACGAGTTCTCCATGATCTTCATCAAGTCGGGACTCATGATAAAGGGATTGTATCACACGATAACTGTACCTAAAGGTTTATTTTTTTATTATGCTGGGTTGCCACTATATGTTGCTAGATATCACTGGTGGATCGTGAGAACTCACGAAGATTATTTTTGGATCAATGATCTTTGTTGAGGTGAGTTGGAATCATTTTAGTCTATCGAAAAAAATTTTGATGATACTGTGATAGAGATTACAGTATGTCTTACTATCAAACAGAATAGAATCTGAGGGGTCACACATAAAATGAGCTTGATCTGATCAATAGCTTGGATTATATTTGAATTATCAATCAGATTGATAGTTTGAATTTTAGAAACTGCTAATTTGTAAGCGTTATAATTTTGGCAGCTACTAATTGTTAGCGTAGGGACTTAATTACAAATGTTATAATTTTTTTGAGACTGATTAAATTATGAATTAAGTTTTAGTTAATTTAAATTAGATTTAATTTTATTAGACTTAATTTAATTTAATGATAATTTAGTTCAATTATCCAAATCAGATTTAGATTTCAAGCCTGATTGGATCAGGCTTGACAGTCTTCTCGAATTCGGCTTGTTTTGGACTCGATTTGAACCTGATTGAGACTCTATTTGAACCAGATGAATCTTAATTCAGAGAGTCCTGGTCCCTTAAGACTCTCTCTCCAAATATTATGCCAAGAAGTAGGAAGGGTGATGCTTTTCTCGCTGCTTTCTCCTTGTGCGCATGAAGAGAGGAGGGGTGCCAACCCTCTCCAAATATCATGCCAAGAAGTAGGAAGGGTGATGGTTTTCTCGCTGCTTTCTCCTTGTGCGCATGAAGAGAAAAGGGGCACCAACTACCGCATGAAGAGAGGAGGGGCGCCAATAGTTGGCGCCCCATCCCTCTAGGACTCTCTTTCTTTTAGGACATCTATCCAAATTTGATTTGAATAGATGATTTATCAAGAAAACTACCTAATCTAATTTTGTTGGGGCATGGAATAATTTTTGTGCGACAAAAAAAACCCTTGGTGGACGTGTGCTAAGAGAATGGCGTGAGAAGATTTCATCCGATATCTTTTAGGTGCACAATTTATTTTCTTTCTATTTTCCACGCCATGGTTCTCTTATTTAGATAAGATTTGATCTTATCTCTTAATGGGGCGTGAAGGCATTGTGGGTGTGCAACAAAAATTTAAGAGGAGAAGGGACGCGTGCGTGAGATGTGAAAAACCTTTCTTTATTACCGCTAACTTCCTCTCCTAACGCCTCCATCTCTTTTCATCCTTACATCCCAATGTCCAGATCTGATAGAGATCTGATCTAAGAGAGAAAAAGAGATAAAAGAAGAGAAGAAGAAGGATTCTTCTTCTCTTCATGATGATCTGGTTCAGATCCTGATGGATCTATGCGAAAGAGTTCGCACAGTGATTTTCTTCTTCAAGATCTGAAAGAAGAAATCAAGATCCATGGATGAGGACCGAGATCTGCAAGGTGCTAGTACATAGGTGATCTCAGTGCTCCGATCAGGTGGCTCCATGTGGATACCAGCAGAGGTCAAGCGCATGCGTGGCTACGATCAGAACCCGAGACATCCGCAGGATCCAACGTATGGAGATCTGATCTCCATTTATTTTTTTAACCATTTGTTTTTCTATTTCAGATTTCAGATCATGATTTTTTATTCGTATCAAGATTCTTACTATGATTTTTAAATCTAATCCAGTACATGAATAATTAAAATTATTTTAATTTATTTATTTTTACTGCATAGATCTTTAGAAAAAAATTTTAAACTACACATACAAAATCATAGCAGTTTTCTAATAGTGGTATCAGAGCACAGGTTCTGATACAAACATAAAACTTTTTTAGATCTGATATCTGATTTGTAGAAATCAGATCTGAAGATTAATAAGATGATCATATTGTTCTAAAATAAGGTTGCTCTGACATAACCTCTGTTATACTGAATGGTTATCCTAGAACGATGTAGAACATCGATTAAAGTTAGATCTGATTTTTATGCATGCTGTAATATGATTACAGAATTATTTTGGATCTAAAATTATTTTAGATCTAAAATAAATCATGAGTTATTCAGATCTGAAATTGATTTTAGATCTAAAAATTTTAATTAGGGTGTAATTTGGATCTAGTATATTTGCTGAAATTTTTTTTACATACATAGATTCAAAGTTATGATTTATATGTTTGACATGTGAAAGCTAATTAGATCTGATTTTTATTTGATTACATATATGATATATTAGATTAAATTCTTAGTAGCTTAATAATCAAATTAAGATAGTCACCATGACCATCTGGTTATAAGATGATGAAGGGATCAAAGTCCTTTTTTTGCCCATTCGATGGGTTCTTTCTTATGACGTGCAGGAGTGCCGACTGTGATATTTTTTATGAAGATGAATAGTAAATAAAAAATTATAATTGTTACAGATTTTAGATTAAATCAGATTATGTATGTATTTTTATGTGTTTTAGATCGATTAATATTATATTTGATATGTTGTTTGACACCCGATCTAAAATTTTATTTCTGCAAAATTATAGATCCAAAACCCTAGGCTCTGTTTGCATGAAAACTTAAAACGATGACTAGTATGCCTGTGGAGTCGACTTGATTCTCAATTGGGTCAACTCAAGTTATTGAGATAAATTGACTCATTTTTGTTGGAGTCGACTCAAGATCCTGGTAGGTCAGCTCATTTGCTGATGAGCCAACTCAATTATGCAGGCTAGGTTTATAGGTTTCTATTTGTCTCAATGTGTACTGACTCACTGTGATAAGTCGATTCATGTACCAGGATGAATTGACTCGATTCTGCAAACAGCAAAATTGTATGAGATACAATATAAGTGGTTTAGATTAAAAAATATTTTGATATCTAAACCCAAACCTATGTACATAATACACTTAATTAAGAATTAAGATTTAAAATTATAAGATCTAAAATTATGAATTTAAAATCTAAATTTTAATGCACAAAATATGAGCTTTTGGGTATGGGTTGAACAAATTAAGTTTAGAGACTAAACTGCAACTAGAGTCATTGATTAGATTAGGTTAGAACCCTTTTCGATTTTGAGCAGTTGATCAAACCTAATCAAGAGTTGGTTGGGATTAGGTCAAAGAGGCTCAAAATTAAATTTAGTTGTAGTTGATCAAATTGATTCACATGTGATGTGAATTGATTAAGTCAAAATCAAATTTGGCTCAGCAGTTTGAGCCTGGGTCTATAGGTTAACCTAATTAATTCTAATCAACCAATTTGGTGTCTAAGATAAGTATTAGATGGTGGTTATTTAATTGGTTCCATTGTCTGACCTAGCCAATTCGTTGGTGTCTAAAGAAAGCAACGGGGGGACCCCCACTCATCTTTACTTACCTGACCATCTTGAGAGATTATATTTTGTATTAGGTTACTTGTTGATCTGAGTTAATCCAAATCGACTAGGTTGGTCAAACATAAAATGTGCTGACCTAAGCCAGATTAGTCATTACATTAGATGTATGTGACTAATTAGAAGAGATCTGAACCCAAATCTTCTCACTCAATATTAAGTCTACTGGTCTTCCACTATTGTAGAGATATGGGTGCCTTTTTTGACGTTGATCGTTCTCGACTGGTTACAGTGGTTCGGTTACATCGGGAAGGCACAACCACTCTATTGACATTAGATGCCCCGAGGTAAAGATGGGGTTGGGTCCAATAACTGTTAGGTGAGGGATCCAATGATGGCTTTGCACTCACTAGTGAACGGTGGATCAGATTTAACTAAGGAATGTGCTAATAACTGTTAGGTGAGGCCATAGGACTTAGAGACCAAGTCGCTGCAATATGCTTAGAGAAGTATCTAGATAAAGAGTTATCCACGTATTGGTATATATATCACCAATAATTATTAGGTGAGGTACCATACATCGATGGGACTGCAACACCTATTAGAACCACTTATCGCGTTAGGATTTTCGTTTCTCCACCTGAGGAGTGTGAGAGATTCAAAAAAATTAGTGGGAGCCTTTTTTGTTTGTTTTTAAAGTCTCTAAAATAAATTATTACAAGTACAATCATCTAATTAAATCTTTACTCTCTGTGATTAAGTTTTCAGCTTCCAACACTCTAGCATGAATCCTAGATATTAACCACTTAACCGAAATTAATTACATATTCTAACTCAAAAATCTAAGAATAGTTCTTAGCTTTTGGAAATTAAATCATGATTCTTGACCAAGTTAACCCAATATCATCAGCTCGTCCAATCCATAGTTAATGAGCTATACTTGACAAATGGTTGGACATTGACAATTAGATTAAGTACTATAAATTGGATTTCATAGTTGATAAAATCTAATGTTTGCATAAGGATATATAGACTGCCAATGACATGCTGATTCATCTGCAATAGTTGTGAGATGATCAGAGTCACACAGTGCATGAGATATGTGATGGATAGTTTGTCCATGATCGATGATCAAGGACATTGAAGAGCTTAAAAAGCTCGACATGACTATGCATAAGAAATTGCTAATAGATTTGATCCTGTAATTTTTAATTTATACAAATAGTTTATGAAACTATTATATGAATAAATATTATAACACCTTAACTGAATTGGTCAATATGCTAGTAACCAAGGGATCTTGAAAAGTTTAGAGGTACATACCTAGAGAATCTAAAGAAATATTTATGCACCTTTGGAAGGTATGTCGAATTACTCAAAATTAATTTTATAATTTTTTTTTATTAGACTCTAGTGCATATTACGCACTTTAATATAAGGTCTAAGGAAGGAAGAGAACTGAGGGAAGGTGAAGTGACTCTTTTGAGTCGGCAATGGTGTAAAAGATGCACTAGGCCATGGGCACCTAATCTTGGTGATTATCTTTTAGATTTAATTTTTATCATTTGCATGATGATGCATTTGTAAAAAATTATTTGAGCAAATAGTGAATGTCATTGGGTCTGAGAGATTCAGATCCAAATAACCTGAAGTATACAGATGGTTCTTTTGGCTAGGTCATGTATGAGGAAAAATGATTTGCCGACTGGAGAAAATGGATCTTTTAGACTCATTGACTATTAAGTCATATCTAGTCTATAAATCATCTCTTTGAGAATTAATGATCAAACTATCCTTTATGGGTCAAAGGGATAGGATCACTAAAGTACTTACCCTAGTACACATATGATGTGTATGGCCTATTTGATGAGCCAGACAAGGAAGTTATCACTGCTTCATTACCTTTACCGATGAGCAGTCATGGTATCGGTATGTATGTGAGATACAAATCTGAAAGACTTTGAAAGATTCAAAGATTTCAGATATAAAGTAGAAAAGATAAATCAAAAAATTTTTGAAGGTACATCGATCAGATTGAGGATGCAATATCAAATAGAAAATTTATCGATTATCTAAAGAGAATGATATAGTTTCATGATAGAATTCACCTTGTACACCTCAGCTCAACGGTGTATCTGTGAGGAGCGATGGCACTATATGAGATATGATCTAGTCCATCATGAATATCACTAGTTCAATTATTATTTCTTTAGGAGCAAGATTTAATTTCTGAAATTTAAATTAAGTTTTCTCTAAAGTTGGTTTTATCACACCATATGAGATATAAAATGGTGGACAAGTTAGAGGAAAGGTCTGTGAAGAGCTCATTTATAAGGTATCCCAAAAGGTATTTGAGATATCACTTTCTCTTCCCAGTAGTTCACAATGTAATTGTGAGCAATCATACTATTTTTTTAGAAACAGTGGGAGGATGAACTCAAAGAGAAATCTCTAAAGAACAACGAGTCACGGGACTTGTACAATCTATTTAAGATGAGCTAGTGTATGTAGTACTTTCTCCACCTCGTAGATCTAATAGGAACTTCCATCCTTTAGAAAGGATTTTGGTATTCTTACAAAGGATTTAAAGAAAGTATTTCTCGAGGAAGACTGGGAACATAAGAATGATCCCAAAACCTATAACGATGTGATATGAGAAATCATGTAGTTATATGAAGATCAGTGGGAGGGTGCCATACTAACATCGGTTATGATGTGGTTACATATAGAATTTTTTTTTCAAAGACCTACGTCAAACATTCTAAAAATAAAAGGTCTATAGAGATAGATCTTGAAAGGATGTTTGATAGATCTTGAAAGGATGTTTGATAGATCTTGAAAGGATGTTTGATTTTTGCAGATAGGTACATAGAAGAGGTGCTGAAAGGATTCAGCATTGAAATCTCCAAGAAGGATCCATTATCCTCTTAGGAATAAATGTATGCTATGCTATGTATTCGACTTGGTATATCTTACTGTGAAAGTCACGAGCAGATATTAGTCGAATTCAGATTGGGAGCATTAGATTGCTATGAAAATATTCCTAAGTACTAGAGAAGCACTAAGAGATTATTCTTCATCTCTGAAGAAGGGTTAGAGCTAAGAGTGAGAGGATACACTGATGCTGATGGTAGAATATCTACATCAGCATGTATTCTTGAGTTATGTTGGCTCGATTTGTTGGAAGGGTTCCAAGCAATCATCAATGGAAGCTGAATATGCTGTAGATGTACAGGATGCGTTCTAGTTCTTATGATAGTTGTGAAACTAAATATCATATCATTAGATGCTATGATATTGTACTACAAAGATAATGGTCCATAGCCTTTCCGAAGGAGCTAAGGTCTCACCAGAAGTCCATGCACATAGAGCAGGGATATATACGATTACCTCAAGTAGAAATACATGGAGGTAAGGAGAGTAAACTTCACATAGAATGTGGTAGAACTAAGTCACTTAGCCAGCTAAACACTGAATCCTATCTTCAGAAGATGGAGCTCAGGTATATGGCAGATTGGTTTTAGTGCATGTGGGAGTTTGTTAGATGTGTGCCCGAGAAGCCAATCTTGACTGACACATACTTTTCTCTAGGGCATATTTTATACTTGTTGGGCAGTTTTTATAACCAATCATGTCTTATGTGTCCATGATTTATTCTAAAAATTAACAAAGATGATTTTGTATATTCTCAAGGTGTTGAGAATTTGAGACATACATCATTAGTGATTAATTTCTAAATACTCCCGATCGAAGGATCATCATGGATGACAGTGATCAATCCATTCGAGATCGAGATATAAATCACCTTCTTTTTGAACAGATGAGTCTCGAGTCTACAGTGTAGAGATACTGGAGTGAGAGTGCAAGTGGTTGTTAGAGAACAACTTGTACTGAACGTGACCAACACAAGAAACCACTTGGATGTCTACTCACTCGTCAGTGATTTTCTCGATGCTGCAGTGGTGTGACTGGTCCTTTGACCTATGGTGTGTTGGCTATTCACAGCGAGGCTATATAGTTTGACTGCATATTTTTTTGATCCCTAGCCATATGGATCTTTGCTATGTATGTTGGCTATGTAGGTTCAGATTCACTGTTTGGAGTAGGATGCACTTAGATGGAATCTATCAATCTTGGTAGAAAAGAAGAAGTCCTATGCGATTCGTAAGACTGAGTTTAGAAAAATCTCTAACCAGAGTAAGTGTGAATATTGAAAAAGAGTTTCTACAGGATTCATAAATGAACTCGAGTCGAGCTAATCTAGCATATAACTGATGATAGGGTTTGATGAGTTCTACATGACCTCCGTCAAGTCGGGACTCACGATAGAGGTATTGTATCACATGATAACTGCACCTAGGGGTTCATTTTTCTATAATACTGAGTTGCCACTATCTGTTGCTAGATATCACTGATGGATCATGAGAACTCACTAAGATCATTTTTGGATCAATAATCTTTGTTGAGGTGAGTTGGAATCATTTCAGTCCATCAAAAAGAGTTTTGATGATACTGTGATAGAGATTACTGTATGTCTTACTACCAGACAGAATAGAACCTGAGGGGTTACACACAAAAAGAGCTTGACTTGATCAATAGCTTGAATCATATTCAAATTATCAATCGGATTGATAGTTTAAATTTTAGAAACTGCTAATTTGGAAGTGTTACAATTTTGGTAGCTGCTAATTGTTAGCACAGAAACTTAATTATAAATATTGTAATCTTTTTGAGACTAATTAAATTATGAATTGAATCTTAATTAATTTAAATCAAATTTAATTTAATTATACTTAATTTAATTTAATGATAATTGAGTTTAATTATCTAAATCAGATTTAGATTTTAGGTCTGATTGGATCAGGCTTGACAGTCTTTTCAAATTTGGCTCATTTCGGACTCGATTTGAATCCGATTGAGGCTCTATTTGAATCAGATGAACCTTGATTCAGAGAGTCCTAGTCTCTTGAGACTCTCTCTCTAGATATCATGCTAAGAAATAGGAAGGGTGATGGTTTTCTCCCTGCTTTCTCCTTGTGCGTGTGAAGAGAGGAGGGGCGCCAATAGTTGGCACCCCATCCCTCTAGGACTCTCTTTCTTTTAGGACATCTATCTAAATTTGATTTTAATAGATATCTTATCAAGAGAACTACCTAATCTAATTTTGTTAGGGTGTGGAATAATTTTTGTGCGACAAAAAAAAATTTTGTGAAAGGTGGACGTGCGCTGAGAGAATGGCGTGAGAAGATTTCATCCAATTTCTTTTAGGCCATAATTTATTTCCTTCTTATTTTTCATGCCATGGTTCTCTAATTTAGATAAGATTTGATCTTATCTCTTAATGGGGTGTGAAGGCATTATGGGTGCGCAACAAAAATTTAAGAGGAAAAGGGATGCATGCGTGAGATGTGAAAAACCTTTCTTTATTACCGCAAACTTCCTCTCCTAACGCCTCCATCTCTTTTCATCCTTACATCCCAATGTCCAAATCTGATAGAGATTAGATCCAAGAGAGAAAAAGAGAGAGAAGAAGAGAAGAAGAAGGGTTCTTCTTCTCTTCATGCTGATTTGGTTCAGATCCCGACGGATCTGCGTGAAAGAGTTCGCACAGTGATCTTCTTCTTCAAGATCTGGAAGAAGAGATCAAGATCCATGGATGAGGAGCGAGATCTGCAAAGTGCTAGTACATCGGTGATCTCGGTGCTCTGATCAGGTGACTCCATGTGGATACTAGTAGAGGTCGGATGCATGCGCAGCTACGATCAGAATCTAGGACATCTGTAGGATCCGAGGTATGGATATCTGATCTCCATTTATTTTTCTAACCATTTATTTTTCTATTTTAATTTTCAAATCATGATTTTTTATTCATATCAAGATCTTTACTATGATTTTTAGATCTAATCTAGTATGTGAATAAATTAAAATTATTTTAATTTATTTATTTTCACTGCATTGATCTTTAGAAAAAAAATTTAAACTACACATACGAAACCGTGGCGATTTTCTAACATATGGCACCTCCACTAAAAATTTTGATTAGGTCCAACTATTAACATGACAACACCATGTGCATCCAACAAATGGATGTCCAGGCTCGAGTGTAGTTCGGCCAACCTAAGCATTGATCAGAAGGTATAATAGGATGGTCATATGATGGATGATAATTCCAATACGTAATAGACACCAGACGTGTGGCACCTCCAATGCCTATTTAGAATGTTAGACTCATTATATTGCACCTTAATGGAAGGCTATGAATAAGTTATCTCCATAACTGTATCATTTTATGGACCTAATAATTTAGAGAATTTGATTTATATTGATTTGAGAATAAGAGAAGAGGATGACCTATAATTCGTAAATTCTCTCACTGACTTCACCAAGTCATGTAGTTGATTAGACACAAGCTGGTCTAAAGGCACCTAAATTAGTCATAGTAATTAACATTGATGGCATGGATCTGCTCGAATCGACTAGTGATCTAATCAAAATATAATCCACCATATTGGCTAGGTAAATGAGATCAGTGGAAGGGATGTGCCATTAACACACCGTAGATGCGTCTAGATGAGTAGCTCTCAATTAAAAACCATTTAATCAAATCTGCCAGACTTACCTTAGACACCAACTGATTAATTAGCTTCAATTTGATCCACCAAAAGATTTGAGCTCAACCACGGAGCCATAATCATGATCCATTTATTAAGGTCAAAAATATAGACTTGATCAAACTTCAACTATTGAGATTAATCTAGAGAAATTCTGACCTAATCTAATTCAATACTTGATTAGATTTAACCAATTTCTCTACTTGGTTCATATTTATTTCTAACCCTAGGTCTAATTCATTAGAAGGATCTGATTCATGCTAACCTATAGCCCATCAATTTATGTGGTGTCTTAATGATCTTTAATTCTCAAATCTGGATCGTTTAAACTTAATTCAAAATTAAGTGTGTGAAACGTGTATTTTAGTTTGTAGAATTATTCTATCAGGATTTTAGATGAAGCATACCATATATTTCAACTCATAAAAATTAATTTTTATAATATGTGTAATAATTAAACATGCATAGGTATGATCTAAATTTTATATATACATCTCATGCATCATGATAATTTTTAGATCAATATCGATTACATCTAATGTAATATGCTATTCAGACTCTAAAATAATTTTATATCTGAATTTATCTTATTATGATGAATCATAAATTATTTTAGATTTAATCTAAATATATTTATGATCAAAATAATTTATAAGAATCTATTTTTTTTTCATAAAATTGGATCACAATGACACCCCTACACATCATAAGAGAACCAGTCGAATGGACAAGAGAGGAAGATTAATCTCTTCGATCTTTTATGATCAGACGGTCTAGTGATCTCATCAATCTAAGTACTAGACTACTAAGATCTAAAATTTAATTTCATACGTAATCACACCAACATATAATTTTTGACAAAACAGTTTATGTCATGAACATGTCCTTGATCTCATCAATCATGTTCTTTATCTAATCTAATTAGATTCGATGCATTATGTACATTATATCAGATCTGAAATACATCTTATATTGATTATAAAATATCAATTTTAAATCTGGTATCATATAGAAAATTAATTAGATGCAAATAAGAATGCATAAGGATTAAATTTCTAGTTAAATCTGTTTTGATAAAGTGCTGAATTTTGTTAGAAATCAGATCTGAAAAATCTATCAAAATAGATTCAATTCAGATCTAAAATAAGTCCAACTTCATAATTAAAATAATAATATTAAAATAAATTTAAAATAAATTTTAAATCAGGTTGTTATTTCAATAAAATTCAGCAACAATAAAAATCTGTTATAACAAATTTATAACAAACCTTAACCAACCATTGATTAGGTTCTTATAATCCAATCAAAATTAGATTATAAATTTTATTTAAATATATTTAAATTAGATTTAATATCTAATATTAAATTTTAACTACATATATTATGTAAATAATTTAGAAAAATATATCCATGTATCAAAGTCTGGCTTTAATACTAATTGAAGAGAAAGAAATATGTTTCTTACGGATAACCAGGGTTGCATCTAAAATTTTTTTTATATATTCAACAAAATAAAGATCAAAACTTTACCTAAATTATAGTAAAATAAAGATTAAATCTTCAAAATCTGAATTCAACCTTCGTGTAGGCCTGAAACTGCAGGCCCTCTACTTCATGCGCATGCCAGGCAATGCAGGAAAGCGGGATGAATCTCTGGATTGATGCACCTTCACAAGGCCACCAAGGGAGAAAGAGAGACACTAGGTGTGACACCTCACACCAGCAAGGGGATGCCTAAAGAAGGGCCCACGGCTTGGAGCAGAGGGGCAGCAAGGAGGGAAACATGCCAAAGGGGGACGCCCACTAGCTCATGCCTCTCTCTCTTTTTCTCTCTTTCTCTCAATCCGATTTTTATGTTTTTGCTTATATATCTATAGGTAGAGACTCTTTCTATTTATAAATGATTCTCATAATCCAATAAGTATAGGACTCTTTGATAGAGTCAAGATGCTGTCGTTAGGATACCATGATTATCAATCAAATTTTGACTTCAATAAAAATTAAAAATATATAGAAAGTAGTGAGTCGGGTCGAATCCATAGAGAAGATAGGATTTTAATTTAAAATCTTTGATTTTATAAAAAAAATAAAATTTTAGAGAAAGTAATTTAAGTCAAAAAATAAAAATTAAAAGTATGAAAAATAAATCGCATACTAAGATCTACTAACTAGATCCTAGTATCTACTTTCAATAAAAATAAATAATAAAAATTTAAAAAGTATAAAAATAAATTGATACTAAGATTTACTAATTAGATCCTAGCATCTACGTACAAAAAATAAAAGATAGGAATTTAAAGTGTACAAAAATAAATTTTATATTAATTAAAATTAAAATTCAAGTATAAAAAATTTAAAAAAAATAATAAAATAAAATAAAAATAAAACTATAACAAAGATCTAAAATTGATCAGCCAAGCCTCGTCAGAAAGATGGTTGATGACCTCTTCATCTTCCGTCATACTCCGTAGAGCGAATCGGCTTCTCTCCTTCTTTTCTTTGGGTCCCTAAAGCTATTTAATTTTTTTTTTATTTTTTTCTATACTTTCTACTCAATTTTTTTGCTCACAAAGCTTATTCCCAAACTCCTTATTTATAGATGAATTTTTTATAATTTGTTGGTAGGAAAAGGAGTCCTAAAATCTTTAGAAATCATATTAATCTCCTTAAAAATATTCTTGGCCATCGGATGGAGCTTGGACAGCTCAGATCTGATCAAAAATCAGTCGTTTTAATCCTTATCAAAGTCGGATCGAACCACAGCCATCCGATCATACCTGAGATTGGTTCTGGGCCATTGGATTGTGCAAAAACCCCTCTCTCACTGTGAGCCGTGCCTATGGACCGCGTGAAGTTTCCTGTGGACCGCGCCTTGGCTCTGTAGACCGAGCGATCGGTCCACCGTACATCGAAGATTATTTTCTTTATTTTTTAGGATATTTTAGCTTCATTTTTGCTTCAATTTTTATCTGAAAAATTGAAAAAAATATGCATTAAATTTTTTAAAAATTTTTCTTTATTTTAATATTTAAATTGCTCAATTAAATTAATATCTATTTTTTTATAAATATATCTAATTTCATATTTTTTTAAAATTATTTATTTTTTAAAAAAAATTAATAAATTTATGAAATTAAGATTTTTAAGAAGATGTTAGCACCATAAATTATCAAAAATATCTATAATAAATATAAAAATATATCACTTATCATACTCTCCAACTTGAACTTTGCTCATCTTCGAGTAAAGAAAGAATTTAGAATTAAGTATCATTTAACTTAAAGTTTTGAATTTCACCAAATAATTTTCAAAAGGACCACTGATGTTCAGTAGAGTGTAAATGAGGTATGTCATTGGGGTATTAATACTAGTCAATATGAGAGTTAAACTAAAAATACTAAATTTTTTCTAAACTTTTTCAAATTTTTTTTACCTTTATCTCCAAATCATTCACCTTCATATGGACAAGTATATTGTTACTTCCATCCTTTATTTATTGATTAATTTTTTTTTTTTAAACATTGTACTGCTATTGAGTCTCTTAACCCCTTAAGCTTTCTGTTTGACCCATGTAGCGAGTTTTTAGTCAATGACTCTCAAACCAAATGGTTTTAGGATACTAGATATAAAATATCCCTCGAACCTACTTACTCGAATTAAATAGGCTACGAGTTAAAACTAACTTTACAATAAAGTTTTTTTGCCCTTCATACCTTTTGACGCGAAACTCAATGCTTGCTTAGGCAAAAAGACCCGGTTACTCAGCATGAAGTACTTGAAAAATTTTTTTTTTAAATATATGAAGAAATATATAGTTACTTTATACAAACCCATAAGAAGTAAACTCTTCTTTGATGCTAGTAGAAAAATTTAAAAATTTTCAAAAAAAATTATTTAAGTTTTAAACTTAACTCTTTATTGAGTTTTCTTAATACTTGATCCTTCAATATCTCACAAACTCTCTGATCTGTACATCAATTTTTTTTAAAAAATACTTGGTTTAACTTGATTCTTAAGTATAATCAGATGCTTAAATACTAAATACTAACTTACTTGAGGACTTAAAAAAAAAATATTTTCTCCCTCAACTTAATCAACATTGTCCTCAATAGAGTAGAAAAAAATGAACGGTGCATATAAAGAGAAAGAAAAGAAGAGATATCACCTGATCCATAAGTCTTTTCAAAACTGATTCTCCCCCCAACTTAGCCAATATTGTCTTCAGATCTCTACAAAAGACACAAAGCAAGACTCGATTATCCTAAATAAAATGTAAAAGAAAGCAAAGGCAAAAGCAAAAATTGAAAACTTGAAAACTGAGTTGCCTCCCAGAAAGCACTAAGTTTACCGTCTTCAGCCAGACCATGCCAATTCTTACTTATCCTGTGTCAAATACTGGATTGATAAATTTCAATGGTTTTGGATTGCCAATCTCAAGAAGATGGCTTTTGATAAATTTTAATATTTTATTAACAATCTTTAAAAAGTATTTCATATCCTCATTTTTAATTGTAGTAAGATAATATTCAGATCCTTGTTTGTTGAGAATTTCTCCTATTTGTTCTTCTAAAATGCTCATGAATTGAATTTTTAGTTTAGGAGTTAAGTTCGATGCAATGGATACTGGAAGGATGTGATTTGATTCTAAACATGTATTCTCAAGTGTAACTGAGGATGATTTCAATTCTGGAGGGGATGGTGATTCTAAAAAAGAAGAACCAACTTTTAGGACTGAAAAAAATAAAACTTTTGGTGGATATATCTCGGGTAGCTCATCTGCTTTCTTCTTAGTATCACTTAGATCAATATCAGTACTGGGCTCAGGTTCTTCTATTGGGCTAGTCTCAGTACTAATCTCCTCTTCTAAATTCTCTTTTTGGCTAGCATCAATACTAGCCTCACTCACTTGGACTTGATATGGGTCCTTAAGAATCCTATCACTTTTAAGCTCAGTAATTGCTTTGGTATTTTCAAATTAAGGATTCTTAGATGGGATATTGGATTGATGACTAGATCCAGGTGGTTGATGAGTGGATGGGTTGTTCCTAAGATTTGGTACTGGTTGGCTTGGGAGTTGACCTAGTTCTCTCCTCATGGTAGACTCAGCTAATTATCCTATTTATGCTTCTAGCCTAGCGATAGATTGTTGTTGGGTCATGATCAATTGTTGTAGTTGGTTTAATCTATCATCAGCTAGATTAGTCTGTTGAGGAGGTGGGTATGACGACTGATTTTGATATGGTGGCTGGATAGATTGACTGGGCTGACCTCTATTGTAGGCATAATTCTGGTATGGAGGCCTACTCTGAAAGTTTTGCAAAGAAAAAATTTGGGTCTGAGCCTGAGTCTGTTGGAGTCTCTAAGAAAAATTAGGATGGTTCTTCCAGCCTAAATTATATGTATTTAAGAATGGATCATTAACAGGTTTGGAGTAACCTTGGGCAACTTGAACTTGTTCTTGAATAAAAGGTGGAAACTATGCAGCCGTGGGACATTCACTCACATGATAGGCCGGGCTAGCACAGATAGAACAAATCTCTTGATAATTAGATGGTGGTGTGTATTGTGCAAGAGATTGTTGACCTAATGCTAGGAACTGATCAAATTTTTGAGCAAGAAGGTTGACTTTATCTAATCTTTGGGCTATTAGGTTCAAATCGGCCTTAGGACTAGAGTCTGTTTGCTTGATCTCAAAAATTTTTGCCCGCTTTTGGTGAGGGATTGATCTTTCGTAGGAGGATAATAAAGCATGATTGATTGAATTTTTACTCAAAGTTTCAAATAAATTGTAGGCTTCATCCTCACTTTTACTCATGAAAGCACCCCCACAAGATGCATCTACCATCTGTCTGTATTGATCACCTAAATTCTCATAAAAAGCTGGAACAATTTGCCACTTAGATATACCATGGTGTGGGCATTTTTTAAAAAGTTTCTTAAGTCTCTCCCATGATTCATGAATTTGTTCTCCTGGAAGCTGAGCAAATCCAGTGATGGCTCGCCTCATAGTGTTGGTTTGACCTATGGGATAGAATTTCTTAAGAAATTCGTGCTGCATTTCAGCCCAAGTTTGGATTGGTCTCTCTATTGTGCCAAGCCAGTACTTGGCTTTGTCTTTAAGTGAGAAGGGGAATAAGGTCAATCTAAGTGTATCATCAGTAAAATTTTAAATTTTCACCGTGGAACAAATTTCTAAGAACTCATCCAGATGCTTGTAAGGATCTTCATTAGTATTCCCATAGAAAGATGGGAGTATCTGGATTGTGGTCGATTTGACTCATAGTGGCTTGCAGGGATATCAGGTAAGTGGATACAAGTCGATGAGTTATAGGTAGAAAAAATAAAATATTTCTTCATCTATCTAGGTGGTTCTCTAGGATCTCTAGCCATCTGATTTTTAGGTTTAATATGAATCAACCGTTCAATCTCAGGATTGGGTTCAACTAGGTCAGGATAGAGAGATCTTCTACCTTGCATATACCAGTGCAAACCCTAATGTATGATTCAAATTTTATTTTTATTTCATTTTTTCTTTTTTTTTTTAAGAGAAAAAGGAGAGAGAAGAAAGAAAGAGCCCTAGACCTAGATACGTAAGGTGGAAAGAATTAATAATGGTTTAGTGTTAATTATAATCAAGTTAGCAAACAATTAAATCTAGATACCTATGGGTTTCTTAGACCTAACAGTTCGATGTAGAGTGGCTTAGCTTAAATGCAAATTGGGTTTGTTCTCACTTTCTTCAACTAGCCAGGTAAGAGGTGGGATCGTGAGGGTCCCCCCGTTACTTGCCTTAGACACCAATTGAATTGGCCAGGTAAGCTAACGGAACCAATTAAATAACCACAAATCTACTTAGGCTGAGCCTTTATAACCTCTAGCCTTAGACACCAGTTTTAAGAATGAGTCCAGACTTACTTTGCACTTGACTTGACCACAATACTCAGAACTGAACTCAATTAATACTAGGGGCCAATGTCTACTTGATTTTAGTTAGGCTAGGGTTAATATGGGATGCTGGTTGGTTATTTTTGGGCCAAGGGAGGGTGATGAAATCCCCACCTTATCTTGTTATGGGTGTTGCCTTTAAATTGATTTGAGATGAATATGCACAACCAATTTCAAACAAGAAGTTCTATGCAACTAAATTAGATGCATGAAACTAATAAAACTTGAAAGCTTACCTTGTCTCCAGCAATCACCAAAAATAAATCTACAATGATGAATGCTCCTAAATATTAAGTTTCTACTATTGTCATGCAATTTTTATTAGATTTATGTGGATAAATTTTAGGTTAATTAAAAAAAATAGTAATTAATATTAAAAAAAATAGTTTAGGCTAGGGTTAGGATTGATCTCACCAACTTGGAAGCTTTCGATCTCTCTTTTTTTTTTGAATTTTTGAATTTTTTTCTATAAAAAGATAAAAAAAAGTTAGTAAGCAATAGTCATAAGAAAATCAAAGAAATCAAACATTAAAATTGGTGCCTTTTCCAGCAATGGCGCCAAAAATTTGATAAGGTCAAGATGCTGTCGTTAGGACACCGTGATTATCAATCAAATTTCGACTTCAATAAAAATTAAAAATATATAGAAAGTAGTGAGTTGGGTCGAATCCATAGAGAAGGTAGGATTTTGATTTGAAATCTTTAATTTTACAAAAAAAATAAAATTTTGGAGAAAGCAATTTAAGTCAGAAAATAAAAATTAAAAGTGTGAAAAATAAATCAGATACTAAGATCTACTAACTAGATCCTAACATTTACTTTTCATAAAAATAAATAATAAAAATTTAAAAAGTATAAAAATTAATTGGTACTAAGATCTACTAATTAGATCCTAGCATCTACGTGTAAAAAATAAAAGACAAAAATTTAAAGTACAGAAAAATAAATTTTATATTAATTAAAATTAAAATTCAAGTACAAAAAAATTTAAAAGAAATAATAAAATAAAATAAAAATAAAACTGTAACAAGGATCTGAAGTTGATCAGTCAAGCCTCATCAGAAAGATGGTTGATGACCTCTCTGTCTTCGGTCGTACTCCATAGAGCGAACCGACTTCTCTCTTTTTTCTTGGGTCCCTAAAGCTATTTAATTTTTTTTATCTATTTTTTTTTATACTTTCTACTCACAAAGCTTATTCCCGGACCTCCTATTTATAGATGAATTTTTTATAATTTTTTGCTAGAAAAAGGAGTCCTAAAACCCTTAGAAATCATATTAATCTCCTTAGGAATATTCTTAACCGTCGGATGGAGCTTGGACAGCTCAGATCTGATAAAAAATCAGCCGTTTTAATCCTTATCAAAGTCGGATCGAACCACAGCCATCCGATCGCACTTGAGATTGGTTCTAGGCCGTCGGATCATGCAAAAACCCCTCTTTCACTGTGAGCCACGCCTGTGGACCGCGTGAAGTTTTCTGTGGACAGCGCCCTGGCTCTGTGGACCGAGCGACCGGTCCACCGTACACTGAAGGCTATTTTTTTATTTTTTAGGATATTTTAGCTCCATTTTCACTCCGATTTTTACCTAAAAAATTAAAAAAAAATATGCATTAAATTTTTCAAAATTTTTTCTTCATTTTGGTGTTTAAATTGCTCAATTAAATTAATATTTATTTTTTTATAAATATATCTAATTTTATATTTTTTTCAAAATCACTTATTTTTTAAGAAAATTTAATAAATTTATGAAATTAAGATTTTTAAGAAGATGTTAGCACTATAAATTATCAAAAATATCTATAATAAATATAAAAATATACCACTTATCACTCTTAATTCAAATAAGCTTTGAATCAATCCACAACTTATCAAAGAAGAATTCCTACAAGAGAAAGGATTGGCGCCTTATATGGTGCCTACTTTGCACCCATGCCCACACCCATGTGGGACAGCCCACAACCAGCACCATACTAGGTGCTGGTCGGCCAAGGAGTGAAAGAGTTTCAGTGGAAATAGGACTCCAAGGATCTTATCCAAAAATAGTTCAAATCGAATTTAATTCGAAGCTAATTCAAAATAATTTCAAAAGGCTATCAATCCTAAACTATTTAGGACTTTAGAATCAAGTCTAACTTGAAATTTTAAACTTAATTAAGTCTAATTAATTTAGATTTAATCTAAAATTAATCAGTACTTTAATCCAATCTCTCATAAGCTTCTTGGATCATAGATCAAAAACTATTGATCTTCGGGATCGAACCTGAACCTCATGTGTAGTGCTAGTTAGACATAGTCAACTCTTCAATCTTGTTTGACCCATAACTTAATTCTCAATCAAGTTAGTTTATATGTTCAATCAAGTCAAGTACTTCTAAATTGAACATATAAATATAGATCAATACTTTCTTATATTGTGACTTGTGTGCATAACTCCATAGGTTCAAACACTAAGCCGATAGTACAGGAATCGATCCTATACTAATCGAAGCTATTATCTAGCAATGATTTTTGATGTTCGGATAGGTCGAATTATCGTAAAAAAATATTTCAGATCCTATGCATAAGGTTATCGTGTAATTCATCTCTTTGAATCTGAATGCTCTAGGATGATCTAGGTTAATTGTCAATCCGGAGTGTTTCATCTATATTGTATTTCAACCTTTCAAATCCATCTCATGGATTATTCTGATCAAAATTTTATTAAATTGAAATACAACAATATATCAGCTCCCATAATTCGAAGGGGTCAATCCCATCTTGATCTATACACAGACTTCGTAAGTATTTGACTGTACCTCATAGCCTTCTGTCACTGCATTAGAAATCCAGATAGTCCATCACTAAAGCATAGTGAGTTGTTTGCAAGTCACTATGATGATTTCAGATTTGAGAGACACTTACGTCCATATGCTTCATAAGTAGCTCTTGACAGCAAAATGCTTAATAGATGAGTCGCCTATTCAGTGACGATGTACTCCTACATCTCATCTGTATGCTATACCAGTGTTACCACACTCCTTGATTAAGAGGACAACCAACCCATAGACACACAATGATCTCCACTCGATAAACGTCATCATCCTGTAATGATATATCATTTGATCGTGAATATATTTAAAAACTATACAATAAATCCTCTCTTTATCGTTTACTAATATAGTTCTAAGGACTTTATCACAACACGAGTTCTACAAAGAAGATGCAACTTTATGATGAATAATGTCTTAATAATTTTTATTTATAAATCAATAATTCATATATAGAAGAAACTCAATCATTATATGATTGGTTTTAAGATATATTTCCCAATACAACACACCCAAACAAAATCTTTAGCAACTAGTGATCAGCATCGATCAACCTAAGAGCCCTATTCAATGTTCCCGAGGTTGACCTGTTATGCTCCTGATTTGAGATCATGAGCTAAAGGGTCATGGCAACCACCACGTACTCATAAAAAAAAATTTTCATAAGCATGCAAGGCATTCCAAACATGATATCAATGCATCATAACAGAATTAATTTAAATAACTAAAAATTAAAATTTAATTAATTAACAATTCAATAGATAACCAAATTAAGAGCCTTACATCAAATACTCCCAAAAAAAATTAAAATGATAATAATAGACCTAAGTCCAATGATACTAATAGTGTCAAATCTCACTTCTAATCTCATTTTCAGGTAATACCCACATCCAAAATGAAGTATCTAAATCTAAAATAAAGACGTAATGAGCTTGATAGCCTAGTAAGTAATAAATATCTTAACTAGATATTTCAGATATTATCATAAAATATAATATTTAAAAATAAATTTTATAAATAAATATAAGAATATATTTCATACTAATTTATGTAAAACAAATACTTTTAAATATTCATATACATAATCATAAATCTGATTTCAAACAAATCATATATAACTTAACAACCTTTAACTATAACCATGCTTATATCCTATGGTGGGGCAAGAACAAAAATAATGAGCTTAATAATAATAAAAGTGCCAATGTATAATCCATATTAGTAAGATCCACTAAACCAATATAGAACTCTCATTGACAAGATCCACTGAACATCAATGCATAACCCCCATTAGCAAGGTCCACTGAATACTAATGCATAATCCGCATTGGTTGGATCCACTAAACATAGTTAGGTTGAGAGCTCAAATCTAATGCATACAAAAATATTTTTGTAAGATAACATATATATCATAATTTCAACTAATATATGCATATTTCGTAACAAATTAATGAATCATAATTTTTCAAAAATATAAAATTTGCAAGTTACCTTCCATTCAAAATACAATTTCATAATTCACATATAAATCAATAACTAAGTTATCTACTTTCAAAAATAAAATTATTTAAATAAAATATCTCGAAACAATGGTTCATCATTTATCTTTGCAGAAATAATGAATGGACAGATTCAAGCAATCCTAAAAGGGTCCTTTAGAACCCATAATTCAAAATACATTCTTGTTTCAATTTTAGTTCATAACAAATCAAAAATAAAAAATCCCAAGTTAAAACCCCACATAAGATTGAACTAGAATTTTGGGGTGCCCTATCGATTAGATCGCCTAGGATAAAATGGCTAGGATTATTCTAAGAAATACTGGAAGATGGATCCTCTGGAATCACCAATTTCTAAGATAGAAATGCAATAGAGAGAGACAATAGGCATGATAGAGGGAGAAACTTTGAAGAGACAAAAACAATCCAAAGAGAGAAAGTAGAGAGAGGATGGGGAAGAGAGGAGGATAGAGAGAAACTCTTCCTTTTTCTTTTTTTTTCTTCTTCCTCATTTCTTCTCTCTCTCTTGGCAGCTTGGGAGAAAACAGGGGATAGTCTCTTCTTTCCCAAAATAAAGGAAGATAAGGAAGTCAATGGCAGAAGGTGGGCGGCTGGTGACCAACGGTCAGAAGCAGAGAATCAGTGACATGTGCTAGGGGTGAGAACGACCAGAAAAAGTGAATCACGATCAAAAAACTTGCTTAAAAATAGTAAAAAAAAATAGAAGATCTCTTCTAAGTTTTGTTTTGGCAAGATCTTGGCCGGCAAATAGCTTGTAGAGAAGAAGAGATGAGGGAAAAAGAAATTACATGACTCACCTCTGATTCCGACAAGCCTTGGCAATGATTTTCCAATGAACATAATGAATCAAATCCAATGTTCTAGAGAAGAATAGAGAAGAAAGAAGTAATGGTTGGGTGATTGATTTCATTAGAGTGTTTAATCCCTTAAATAGATGCTAGGAAAAAGGTTAGAGATCGAAAACACTTTGAATCCCAATCTATTTGGGATTTTTTTCGATCGAAGAAGAAGGAAAGGAAGAAAACTCCATCAGGAGTTCCTTCCATTGTATTTTCCAGCACATGCACTACATGTGCTGACTTTTCCCCCTTTATTTATTTCGACTTGATAAAGATTTGGACTAAGTTAAATAGAATAGGCCCAAATTAGGGTATCATACGACCCCACAAGGTATTGAATTCTGATGGTTGCTCAATTTGAATGGAAAAGAATCACTCCTATCCATAAATGGAGGAAGGAGCACCCCAGATGATGTTCCTTCTACGGTAAGAGGTACCAGTAGTTCCTTTCCGATGGTATGCTTCTTCAAAGTGAAGCAAGCATGAAGAGCAACCATTGGTTGGGCTTTGAAGAAGAAGCAAAGAGAAAGAAAGGTGATTACAAATCACTAGGAGTTTGGAACAATCGAGGTTGGCATGATGGAAAAATGTTTGAAAAATTAGACTAAAAAGGGGTGAAGTGGGAGACTCAGACCAACCTTTCAGGCCTCCTCATAGAGGCTATGCCAACATGAGTAGGGTCGGTTACCTAATCCCTTGAGCCCACAAGTTCCAATTGGATCTCAAAAGGAATATGGCATTAGAAGTGAATCACCTCCAAGTCCTCGCAAGTGAGGATAGACATGGTGTGATGGGGATCAAAAATGCCTTTGGTCTCGATGTCCAAATCATCAAAGGGAGATTCTTGGGCCTAAGGTGGTGCCTCCCAATGTCGAGATGGCTCGCAGCAGACAATCAACTCCCCCACTGAAACTTTGGTTGGAGTCATCCTCGATGAGCTCACCAAAAATGAGACAAGAAGGAGAAAGAAAAGAAAAGAGATCAAGGAAACAAAAAAGAATGCAAAGAGTTGAGGTCAATACATAACCTAAAGAAAGGGGAAGGTCAAGGAAGAACTCAAAGCTGATCGAATAGGGAGAGATTAGACTTCGGGAGCACACTGACCTCACCAAAGTCGAGTCGCCAAAAGGAACATTGGAGGAGTCACTAGAGCTAGCTAGGAGTTCATCAGAATCTCGTCAAAAATTACAAGAATAGCAGCACTTTCCATCAATAAGATGGTAAGAATGAGGAGTCTCAAGGAAAGGGAAAGGCCACAACTTATAGAAGGTCGGACGGCCCTGATCAGGCAATGGTTCATTTAGCCACCTCAAATTCTCACGATGTGACATCTTGCCATTGATATAATTGTTTCTCTTCTATTCTGTCTGAAGATAGAGAATGCCAAATATTGGGTGGCATGAAGAGATTGTGCACAGTGTGCCACTAGCACAGGACCAAAATTTTGAAGAGGATAACATTAGGTTCGATCACGTTGAAACTTCAAGTACACTTAGATTTATGAAATACCACCAACTCCTACAAATCTACAATAAAAGACTAATATGGAAAAAGAAAGTAAAGAAGAAGATAAAATAGAGTTTTTATTGTTCTAAGATATGTTCTCTATTCACAGTTGCAACTTGATATTCATAGGTGCTCTTAACTAGTGGGATGGGTGTTAATGCTTAGATTTGGATGCTTATCTTTGTAGTTGTCTACCACATGGACTATTATTGTCAAACTAGGTAGTGCTTCCTTTCTTCTCATGTTATTGTAGTGGAAAGAATTATTAAGAAAAATACCTCAAGATTCGATCTACAATAAGCCCAAAATGAGGTCCAAAATGAAAAACAGAGTCCAACAAGTCCAAGATCAGCCCAAACGGAGTTTAGACAATGGAGATATGCACGAAAGTAGGCATCGAGAGTAGCTGGTATGGCCCACGAGCTGTCAGAGGGGCCCATGGGCCAGTGCAGACCGCCAGGGTGTGGGCCAGGCCGAGCCAGGCATACAGCTGTGTGGGCTGCAGTGCTGGGCTGACCCAGATGCACGAGCACGACCCGCATTGGTGCCCAAGCCCACAGAGGTATCGCGATCCATCATGGATCGGAGCTTTGGCACGGTCTACCAGCTATGCGTAGATCGAACGATGGGGATTCTGTTGGAAAAGGTGCAGAATTTCATGCATGAATTTCAAAATATTTTTGAAATATAACGTAGCGGAACATGTAAATTAAATAATTTAATCTACAAATACATGTAATCAAATCACTAAACCCTACAATTAAGACCTATAATATGTCATATTGTATTTATAAATCAGAAAATAAAAGCTTTGGTATTGATCAAATCAATACCCAAGATCAAAAATAGTTTTAGATCTAAAACCTAGATCACATCTAAATAAGAGAAGAGATCAGATCTCTTGCCTTCATACAGGTCGAGAACTCCATGATTGATTTTTTTTGTTGCCTTTGGAGCCACACACGCATCCAGCCTCTACAGGTAATTCACACGAGGCTGCAACAAAATCGAAGGTTCGTCGAACGAAAATCTGCTCGAAGTGCTAGCTTCTTGCAGATCCCTCCGGATGGTTAATCTAAAAAATATTCTTCAAATCTCTTGGATATTCCAAAAGATGAAGAATATGAGGAGGAACAAAGAAGAAATGAAACCTTTTGATCTCCCTAAAATCAAAAATAATAATATAAAAGAAAAAGTCCTAAGAGAAGATAGTTCTTCTCTTTTAGTACATCAACGATTGATGTCCTGAGAACATCTCTATGCTAGGATATGAGAAGACCTTCTTCTCTAGATATTTTTTTAACTTTTAGATCTTATGTTGTCTGATTTTTCTCATAAAAAAATCTCATGATTTATGGAGAAGAAGGGTTCTAAAAGAAACCTTAAGAAAAGACCTTCTTTTCTTCTTCTTCTCTCATCAGAACATGATCAGATCATGTCCAAAATAAGATCACCATGCCCCAACTCATTGGAGCATGAATCCACCATGCCATCCCTATTTCTCTCTCAGATTTTTATCATATAAAAATATAAAATAAAGAGGAAGTAAATTGAAAAGAAAAACAATAAGAGAAAAACATCTTCTCTCTTACCTTTTGTTTTTACAAGACATCAACTTTTGATCTCTTGATAGAAGACTCTTCTCTAAGGAATTTGATGCCTCAAACCACCCATTCCATCCTCTTTCTCTCTTATATTTTATCACATAAAAAAAATAAAAAAATAAAGAGAGAATAATATGAAAGAAAAATAATGAGAAAAGATAATCTTTTCTCTTACCTTTCTCTCTACAAGATATCAACCTTTGATATCTTGATTGAAGGCTCTCCTCCAAGAATTTTGGTGCCTCAAACCACCCATGCCTTCCTATTTCTCCTCTGCTATTTCTATCTAAAAGCCACAAATTTTTGACTCTTTCTTGATAGCATATGGGGCGGCAACTTTTTATATGGTAGATTAGGTCAAAAGACCTAATCAACAAGGAGTCCATGGGGCGTCCAACTCTTGGACGCCCCCTCCCTCATAGATTTCATGGAGAGCATGAAAATAACCTCAAAAGGGGTGACAAAAAGAAGGGATAAGGATGGAGGAAGTTGGCGCATGAGAGGAGGGAAGAGTCCTTGTGAAGAGGGACTCTTTCAAACAAAGGGTAAACCTAAAATACTTTCCATAATTAGCCAAATCTCTTTCCATATTGAATCAAATCAAATCTGATTGAAATCTTTAGAATAAGTGGAGCGAGATAATATTCCTTGGATATGGATATCATAAAAAAATATCTAAAAATTAATTAGTGGTCGTGGGCTTGAGATTTCTTAGGTGGCGCAAGAAAAGAGATGGAGTCCTAGTCTAACTAGGATTCTTATGTAGATTAGGTCAAACACTTTGAACCCAATCCAAATTAATTGTAATCTAATTAATGGTGATCCTAGTCTAACTAAAAATCCAATTAAATCAGATAAAATCATATTTAATTCTGATTTAAATTCTAACTTATTTAAAAATTAGGTGCATACAAGTCCTAGTCAAACAAGGACTTGTTCTCCCTTACAATTAGCTTATCCAATAAATCAATTAGACTTAATCCAATTAAATCTAAACTAATTTTAATTAAATTAAATTTAATTAGACTTGATCTCAGTCTAATTGCTCAATCAGATTGAGCCAATTGGCAATCCAATTACTAATTGATCCTCCTGCAATACTTGCATTAGGTCGAACATCAATCACATTGATTGTTTAACCTAAGAATGATTCTCAATCATTGATTAACCATCTGATTAGGTTACAACCTCTTATGTGTGTGATCTTATAGGTTCAAACCTAAGTTGATAGCACAGAAATCAATTTTTGTACCAGTTGAAGTAACCATCTAGCAATGGTTTCCAACGTCCAAATAGGTCGAATGTATGCAAAGCAACATTCTAAGAACCCTGACCCATGGTTATCGTATAATTCATTCTTTTGATCAATAATGCTCAAGACAGCTTTGAGTATGCTGTCAATCACTCATATAAGTCATCTCTATTGTGTTTTAAAATTTTGCAAATCTCGTGACTCCTCACAAGGATTACCCAGGCCTATATTTTGCTAAATTGAAACACAACGAGACATTCTCTTTCTGAAGTTAATCAGGAGTGGTCAATTTCATCTTGACTCACACACCGATTTCATAAGTACTTGACTGTACCCAAAAATCTTTGAAACCTATATTAAAAATACAGGCAGTCTGGCACCAAAGCACAGTGAGTTGCTTGCAAGTCACCATGGTGATCTCAAGTCGAAGGGACACTTATACCCATTGGCCTTAGCTAATTACTCTTGACAGTAGAGTATTACATTGGTCACGTTCAATGCAGATGTACTCCTACATCTCATTTGGATGTCATACCAGTGTCTCCACACCACTTGGTTATGAAGACAACCAATTTATATGGCATACAGCGACCTACACTTGATAAGTTATCATCCTTATTAATAACTTATCATTTGATCGTGAACAATTTAAGAACCATCCGATAAATTCTTTTTTATCAATTAATTATGGTTCTAAGGACTTCATCATAATTTTGGAGTTCATTTAAGGAAGATAGAACTTTTATGATGAACTTGACAAATAACTATTATTATTAGATAATTCATATACTAATTCCAATTATCTACCACTTAGATGATTGGCTTTAGGATACATTTTTCAACAACTATCACTTGTACTAAAGCCAATCAGAATGATATCAAATATCCTATCTTCCATTTGAGTTCGTAGAACTTCTTAGTTCCAAGGCCTCAGCAAATGGATCGGTCAAGTTCTCCTTTATCATCGATCTTCCAAAGATCGATGTCATCCTGATCTAAAATCAAATGTGATAGTAATACAGAGTATGCTGGTCCTTCAGTTCTTTAGTCAGATTTATGGCTCCAGTCCTACGATAGGACTAGACTATCGGTGGAGGGTGCCACTCCCAACCTGCTAATGAAGCTCAGCAATTAGATGGCAGTATTATATGCTATGATGTATTCTACATCACTAACTTAGTAGGCTAAAGTATCCTACTTGAAACCTTTCCAGCAGATTGCTCCTACGATTCAGGTACAATCTGATATTTTTTTGTTATCATCTTGATCTGACTGAAATCAAAACATCCTCATGTTTAAAATCAGTATTTCCATATTTGAGTCACTGGATCTTAGTATTTTTCAAATACTTAAGGATTGTCTATACAATCTTTCAGTGGTTCTTACTTAGATCAGACTAGTATCTGCTCACTACAATTAGTGAGTATACCATATCTGGTCTTGAATATAGAGAAATTAAATGACACCCAAACTTTTATTCTTTGCAATACTAAAATGCCATTTTTGATTAAGAAAATTTCATCCACAGACAACACAAGGAATAACACTACAGAATATTTTGCCCACTTATAAATGCAGGGTTCCTCTTTGTTCATAACAAAGACATATGTTCAAAATGTATGTTTCAACTCTGTGATAATAGCGAAACGGGCTTTATAGATCTCCACCTTCCCATCTGCGCTATTCTGATCATTTTGAAAAATCCATTCACACCCAATGGGTTTTATCCTTTCAGGTGAATCATCTAATGTCTATACACTATTGATTTTCATGGGTTTCAATTTGGATTTAATGGCTTCAAGCCACTTCTCAAAGTTAGACCACTGCATTACATCTCTATAGGTGATCGGATCCTTGTTAATCTCATCGAGCTCAATAAGATCGCCGTCCCAGACCTAGATACTGAAGTGTCTGTCCAGCTAATGCGGTACTCTACCAGATCTCCTTAAAGGTGTTACTTTAATGGGCTTCGAGTTTGATCTAATCAAATCCGATTTTGTAGGTTTACTAGATTATGTCAGTTCATTTTCTATCAGTCAAACTTCTAAGTTCAACTTGATAGGCATCTGTTCCTTCTCTAAGAAACTTCTTTCCAAAAGGAATGCCCTATTGCTGATGAGCATCTTATGTTCTTTAGCATGATAGAATTAGTAACCCTTAAACAACTATTGGACCAAGAACCAAGTTTATCTGTATGTAAACCTTTGACATAGGCCGATCAACTCCAAACCCAAAGGTGAGAGAGTCTAGATCTATGCCCATTCCATATTTCATATGGGATCTGCACAACAGACTTAGTATATTTTTAGAGTAAAACAGATAATCACATAAGAGCACAATCCTGAAACAGGCAGAGAAGTGAACCCTATTGTGGATTGAACCATGTCTAACAAAATTCAACTTCTCCTTCAGATACACTTTATTCCGAAAAGGAATCCACTGAGAGATAATCCAATTCTCTCCTAGATATGTCACAAACTCATTGGATAAGTATTCGCCTCCTCGATCTGATCGAAGAGTTATAACACCTTATCCAGTTTGTTTCAATCTTTCATTATTGAATCATTTGAATATTTCAAATGATTTAGGCTAGATGCACCTATGTCCAGATAGGTCGTCTGTAATGAAATATTAATATCTTCCTTTGGCACTTAAGTTCATAGATCCACATACATCACTATGTATGAGACTTAGAACTTTATCAGCTCCCTCATTTTTTCATTAAAAGGTGACTTTGTCATCTTTCCAAGAAGACAAGACTCACAAGCTATCAATGATTCACAATCATTGATGTGAGATTTTCCTCTCAAGCTAATCCGTTTATCCTGTTCTTGTCAAGGTGACTAAGCCAAAGATAGACATTCATGACATTATCTAACTTGGGTGTATACATTACACTTAATAGACTGTGTAAATGTTAAATGTCATTTCCTTCTTGTCCATGTATTATTGTAACATTATTCATAATAATATCACAATAATCTTCTTTTATTAATGAATGATGATCATCTTTGATCAAAAGGCCAACAAAGATTACATTCATCATAAACAATAGACAATAGTAACAATTACTCTAAATGATAATGTTTGAAAATAAGCTCTACAATTCTTAAAGTTAGGATTGGAATAAGACTTCCATCCCTAACGTTCAAAAATTTCTCACCATTTTGAAATATTCCACTTACTAGCAACAAATTGCATAAGACCATCAGTATCTAATACCTAGATAGTAGAATTACATAGAAAAACTTTAAGGTGTTATCATATAGCATCCTTGATGAGCAACTCTTGCTCTTTTCTCTTGTTCAGCCTATTATGGTCAAGGGAAGTAAGACAATTCTTCTTCCTATGACCCTGCTTCTGACAGTAGAAGCAACATGCCTGATTTGGATCGATTTTGGACTAATTATTTTGATGGGACTAAGAAACCCCAACACGAACTCATTCATACTGTTGAATCAAATTCAACTTTCGATACTAATTAACAAAGTTAGGTCCCATAAGTCATTACTGTCTAACAGCGATTGGAGCAATTAAGGTTTAGCCTGATTTTGAGAAAAGAGAACAATGACCTAATATATATGAATTATTTTAAGCCTAGAGACTTGGACTTTAGTCTCAAGGTTCTCTCACTATTTTGTTCAAATTGGTAGCCTCTACCTCCAATTCGGAAAATTACTTTAATTTCCTAGTAGGTACTAGAATCCACATAGACTACAGACAAGCCCGACTTTGGTCGGCCAATCCATCTACATCTACGAGTAGGTTTATTAACCAATTGTTTCTCCAAACAACTTCTAGTAATTTAATTTTGCCACAAAAACCTAATCAGTAGGCTTTGGCCTCCACTGTAAGGATCCGGTTAGGTCCAACCATTAACATGACCATACTTGGTGCATCTAACCAATGAATGATTAAGCCCAACTTTGGTTGGCTCACCTAACCACCATTAGAGAGACACTTTCAAGTTGTCATATGATGAGTGATAATTCCATTAGTCAACAAGCACCAGACCTTTGGGTCTGCAATGATTATTGAGTTAATAGACTCATTATCAAACACCTTAATGAGAGGCTATGACTCAGTTATCTCTATAACTTTATCATTTTAAGGACCTAATAATTTTAGAAGATTTAAAATTATTAGTGATTTAAAGATAGAAAGGACATGGATAAATTTGCTCCCACTGACTTCACCAAGTCGAGTCCTCCCACTGACTTCTCAAGTCATTAACAAGGACCAGGATCAAATTTGGTCCATGGGCACCTAGACCAGTCTCACTGAATGAAATCAAACTCACTGATTTTTTATATAACATGGGTTAGCACGAATCAATGAGCAACCTAATCAAGACTTGATTAACCACATTGGCCAGGTAAGTATGATCGGTGGGAGGCTTTGTCAAAGCTTGCCTTAGACACCATCAGAAATGGCCAAGTAAGCGAGCTCCCAATTAAAAACCACCGGTCAGGTTTATCTTAGACACCAACTGGTTTATCAGTTTTAATTTGGTCTGCCTAAAGACTCGGGCTCAACCGCTGAGCCACGATCAGTGTTCATTTGTTAGATATATGGACTTTGATCAACTACAACTATTGAAGTGATCTATAGAAATAATCTAATCCTAATTAACTTTTAATTAGGTTTGACCAATTTCTTAACTTGGTCCATATTTAATCTAACCCTAGGTCTAACCCAGTTAATGACCTGATCAAAGCTAACCTATTACCCTTTAACCCATGTTTTATGAAGTTATCTTAGGATCTTTAAATCACAAACCTAGATCCTAAACAATCACTTAATTCTTTTAATTAAGTTTATGGCTGAGGGTTGGGGTTCGGTATTTTGAAATCCATTTTCAACTTTTGAAAGGTTTAATACAATCTAGTGTTGTTTCACTAAATAGGTCGGCTCATTTCAAAAATGGATCAGCTTATTTCACTAACAAATACTAATTATGGGTTAAAATAATTAAATTTAGCCAACTTTTCAATCGGATTGGCATGCTAGTCGAACTGGCCCGATCAGCAAACAGAACCTTCGCAAGATCTTGCTCTTGGCTGATTTTAATCTATATACATTGTATAAAAATTCATGAAATAAAATAGATCTAATCTAAAATATTCATGGCAAGATTTATTTAAACTCTTTTAAATTTTCTAGATCGCAACGTACCAAGACAACCTTTGCACTATAAGGGGTAAACCTTACAGCAGGACAACCTACAGTCCATGTGATCATTATTTTATTTTTTAGATTTATTTTAATATAATTATGAATATATTATAAAAGAACCTGGATGCTCTGATACCACTATTGGAAAAGGTGTAGAGTTTCATGCATAAATTTCAAAATATTTTTGAAATATAACATAGCAGAATATGTAAATTAAATAATTTAATCTACAAATGCATGTAATCAAATTACTAAATTCTATAATTAAGACTTATAACATGTCATATTGTATTTATAAATCAAAAAATAAAAGCTTTGATATTGATCAAATCAATACCCTAGATCTAAAACAGTTTTAGATCTAAAATCTAGATCACATCTAGATAAGAGAAGAGATTAGATCTCTTACCTTCATGCAGGTCGAGAACTCCACGGTGGATTTTTTTTGTTGCCTTTGAAGCCACACATGCATCCGACCTCTATAGGTGATCCACATGAGGCTGCAACAAAATCAGAGGTTCGTCGAATGAAGATCCACTCGAAGTGCTAGCTTCTTGCAGATCCCTCCAGATGGTTAATCTAAAAAATATTCTTTGGATCTCTTGGATATTTCAAGAGATGAAAAATATGAGGAGGAACAAGAGAGAAGTAAAACCTTTTGACCTCCCTAAAATCAGAAATAATAATATAAAAGAAAAAGTCCAAAGAGAAGACAGTTCTTCTCTTTCAGTACATCAACGATTGATGTCCTAAAAATATCTCTATGCTAGGACATGAGAAGACCTTCTTCTCTAGATATTTTCTTAACTTTCAGATCTTATGATGTCTGATTTTTCTCATAGAAAAATCTCATGATTTATGGAGAAGAAGGGTTCTAAAAAAAACCTTAAGAAAAGACCTTCTTTTCTTCTTCTTCTCTCATCAGAACATGATCAGATCATGTCCAAAATAAGATCACCATGCCCCAACTCATTGAAGCATGAATCCACCACTCCATCCCTCTTTCTCTCTCAGATTTTTATCACATAAAAATATAAAATAAAGAGTAAGTAAATTGAAAAAAAAAATAATAAGAGGAAAACATCTTCTCTCTTACCTTTTGTTTCTACAAGACATCAACTTTTGATCTCTTGATAGAAGACTCTTCTCCAAGGAATTTGATGCCTCAAACCACCCATTCCATCCTCTTTCTCTCTCAAATTTTATCACATAAAAAATATAAAAAAACAAAGAGAGAATAATATGAAAGAAAAACAATGAGAGAAGACAATCTTTTCTCTTACCTTTCTCTCTACAAGATATCAACCTTTGATCTCTTGATTGAAGGCTCTATTCCAAGGATTTTGGTACCTCAAACCACCCATGCCTTCCTCTTTCTCCTCTGCTATTTCTATCTAAAAGCCACAAATTTTTGACTCTTTTTTGATAGCATATGGGGTGGTAACTTTTTATATGGTAGATTAGGTCAAAAGACCTAATCAACAAGGAGTCCATGGGGCATCCAACTCTTGGACGCCCCCTCCCTCATAGATTTCATGGAGAGCATGAAAATAACCTCAAAAGGGGTGACAAAAAGAAGGGATAAGGATGGAGGAAGTTGGTGCATGAGAGGAGGGAAGAGTCCTTGTGAAGAAGGGCTCTTTCAAACAAAGGATAAACCTAAAACACTTTCCATAATTAGCCAAATCTCTTTCCATATTGAATCAAATCAAATCTGATTCAAATTTCTAGAATAAGTGGTGTGAGATAATATTTCTTAGATATGGATATCATAAAAAAATATTTGAAAATTAATTAGTGGGCGTGGGCTTGAGATTTCTTAGGTGGCGCAAGAGAAGAGATGGAGTCCTAGTCTAACTAGGATTCTTATGTAGATTAGGTCAAACACTTTGAACCTAATCCAAATTAATTAAAACCTAATTAATAGTAATCTTAGTCCAACTAGGAGTCTAATTAAATCAGATTAAACTATATTTAATTCTGATTTAAATCCTAACTTAATTAGGAATTAGGTGCATACAATCCTAGTCAAACAGGGACTTATTCTTCCTTGCAATTGGCTTATCCAATAAACCAATTAGACTTAATCCAATTAAATTTAAACTAATTCTAATTGAATCAAATTCAATTAGACTTGATCTCAGCCTAATTGCTCAATCAGATTGAGCCAATTAGCAATCCAATTGCTAATCGATCCTCCTGCAACACTTGCATTAGGTCGAACATCAATCATATTGATTGTTTAACCTAAGAACGATTCTCAATCATCGATTAACCATCTAATTATGTTACAACCTCTTATGTGTATGATCCTATAGGTTCGAACCTAGGTCGGTAGCACAGAAATCAATTTCTGTACCAGTCAAAGTAACCATCTAGCAATGGTTCCCGACGTCCAGATAGGTCAAATGTATGCAAAGCAACATTCTAAGAACCCTGACCCATGGTTATCGTATAATTCATCTTTTTGATCAATAATGCTAAAGATGACTTCAAGCATGCTATCAATCACTCATATAAGTCATCTCTATTGTGTCTCAAAATTTTGCAAATCTCGTGACTCCTCACGAGGATTACCCAAGCCTAGGTTTTGCTAAATTGAAACACAACGAGACATTCTCTTCTTGAAGTTAATCAGGAGTGGTCAATCCCATCTTGACTCACACACTGACTTCATAAGTACTTGACTATATCCAAAAATCTTTCGAACCTATATTAAAAATACAGGCAGTCTGGCATCAAAGCACAGTGAGTTGCTTGCAAGTCACGTGGTGATCTCAAGTCGGAGGGACACTTATACCCATTGGCCTTAGCTAACTACTCTTCACAGTAGAGTATTACATTGATCACGTTCAATGCAGATGTACTCCTACATCTCATCTGGATGCCATACTAGTATCTCCACACCACTTGGTTACGAGGACAACCAACACATATGGCATACAGCGAGCTACATTTGATAAGTTATCGTTCTTATTAATAACTTATCATTTGATCGTGAATAATTTAAGAACCATCTGATAAATCTTTCTTTATCAATTGATTGTAGTTCTAAGGACTTCATCATAATTTAGGAGTTCATTTAAGGAAGATAAAACTTTTATGATGAACTTACCAAATAACTATTATTATTAGATAATTCATATACTAATTTCAATCATCTACCACTTAGATGATTGGTTTTAGGACATATTTTTCAATAGATTCATCCAACATGCAATCTGACAACCTGATAGAATGCACGATCCGATGGCCCAAAGAGCCGTCGATCGGGATTGGACGGCCGAGGTGAATCCAGGTTTGATCAGGACTGTGGGGACTGTGTTTTGGCATGATCAAACAGCTTTGAACCGAACCGATGAAGATCCAATGGCCACAATTCATGCCAACTATGATTAGGAGATCAGAGGGCTGATTCTACATGATCGGATGGCTCTGGTTCAAGTTGATCATGATCGGATGGTCTAGAATTGATATAAGATTTATTTTGGACTCGATATCTTAGTGTAATACTATTTTGATAATTTTGGAGTCTATATAGCTTTGATTGACGAACTGTTTATTATGTAGAATAGCTGGTGATATCCTGATCATGTAGAGAGATTTCAAAAGAGATTTTAGAGAGCTTTTATGAGGATTTTGAAATTTTTTATTGAAAGATCTTTGTACAAAAATTGAGTGGTGAGTTTCTCTTGTATTTGTTTGATTTTTTTTTCTCTCATAGTGAAGCTTGCACGTCTCGTAGAGGTAGGCTTGAGGTTAATCCACATTATCTTAATTTATTTATGATATTTTTTTTTCTCTTTTTTTTTCTTCCTCCCTTAATAAGTGGTATTAGAGCACAACAAGAATGGAAGCATTACTCATCTTGGACACTTGTCTTTGCTTTGGTATGCCACAGGAGTCACTATTACCACACATGATGGATAGTCTTAACTTCCTCTAATGTCATGGGTAGTAGAGAGACAGGTACCATTATTTATTTTTGGATATTTATTCTTTCTATTATATGCCACATGGACCACTATTCCCATCTATGGTAAGTAGTGTAGCTACTCCTCGCATGTCATAGGTAGTAATTATTATTGACTAGCAACCATCCTAAGACTTTACTCCATTAAAGCCTCATCCTAAGCCGATAACTCTCACCATCTGAGCATCTACTCTAATTGCTCAGCCAACACTCTTGGGATATCAACTTCCACCTAGGTTTATAGGCATATCAACATGCACCTTTGGTGTATCGACTTGCATATTTGGCATATTGACTTGCACTCTTAGCATATTGATCTACATCTTAGTTGATAGGCATGTTAGTCTATACCTTTAGTGTATCGGACTATAACCCTTAGTGTATCAACCTGTACTTTTAGCATATCAACCAGCACTTAGGCTGATAGGCATATCGGCCTACACCCTTAGCATGTTGGCCTGTATCCTTTGTGTATCAACCTATATTCTTGGTCTTTCAGCAAGCTTTTCTAACACTTGCTTTATGGTTGGCATCATTTTAGTAGTAATTAACCCAGTAACCATGTATCTCATCTTATTGTCCAAATACTTTGATTTGTGAACCAAGTATAACTTAGTCTATTAGCTATAGATTTTGGTCTACTGGCCAAGTAATTCAGTCTACTGATTACATTCTTGGTGTGTACCTTAGTATTTGATCAAAGGTTGACATCCTTCCAACATCTCTAATTCAGCCCACAAAAGATGTCCCTTCTAAAGATCTGTAACTATCTGATCTATGCTAGATAGCCTTTTAAGGCATATTATTAATTGATCTTCATATCATAACCATTGATATGAACATGCTGCAAATACAAATCTAGCTATCATGGATCACTGTTATCAATGACCCAAATTAAGATGGTGATTTCTCGAACCAGCTCGGATTGCACCATGGGTCACCTCTGAATTACCTTGCTGATTAATCTTTCAAGGCACAATTATTGCAAGAGGTTCAACCTGGATGCTGAAGTGATCTTGGCCAACCATGAACTTTACTCTCTTTGTTCGATCTCAAATAAGCTCGGACTCAGAATTAGGGGCCAATTTATATGGAGAATATTCCCTTATACCTCGATACATGTTGAGGAGAGACCAACTCAGGATGGGCCAACCTATTCACCTTCGTTACAAATGACCCAAAAACACAATCTTGCCAATCCATGATACTCAGTGATAGTTACACCTAGAATCAATATCCTATTGTTAAGGCAAGGATATGGCTTGAGAGGTTATTTATTTGATTCTAACCTGATCTATGTTGCAGCATGTAATTCCTATTTCAAGAGACTAACTACTAAAAAAAAATTTATCCAAAATCATGACTCAATCCAATAGAAACTATTTTGACCAGATAGAAATTTACCCTTGCAACCCATTTCGAGTATGTTGGATTAAACCATTCACTCACCTAGCTTGACTTGGCCTTTAGATGAAGAGGTGTCTCACTACTTATACATACCCATTGCACAAGCAGCCGAGGAGCTCATATTGCCAGAATGGAGAAGGCACCCTGGACGATGAGTGAAGACCAACCTCAAGAGGGACAATCCTGGATACATTCGACTGACCTCAGGTTTGACTAAGATCGCACCTTGGCATCTCACCGATGATCGATATGCTTGACTGACAGCTCGACCCTATGGAGTCTTCAAAAGTCTCAAGATAGTTTCCTTTGACTACATGCATATGGGCTGGATTATTGTGTGTAACTAACACTTATGATCGTTAGCCTGCATTTAGTGCACGTAACAGATACCTATGATCTTCAATTAAGTGGGTGCAGATTCTAAAAGAAATATGCCCTACAAGTCAATCAAAATTTATATTTTAATGAATCTTTTTTGTAATCTTCCAAACTCATATATTGACTCTTTAAATAATAAAAGATATTTTTCATCATATACTGCATCTTACTTTTGTAATGATTATGATGAACTTCATAAATTAAGATAATGAGTTTAGGATTATGATGAGATCATACCTATGAGATCTAAAATCTTAAAAATTCTGATTTAGAATATTCTTAGTCATAGGAGTATTGAATAGGAGATCAATGTTCCGGATAGACTAGCACTTCCTATGTATGCTCGATGGAGAGGGTGGCTGATCTCATAAGCTGCTTGTGTAAGAAACTAATACAAGAGAGTGGGTGCTCATTAGAGAATGAGTTCAGTAAATTGATCCACCTTAAAAAATATCTTATGAAATTTACTTACCTGTCAAAAGATGTTTTCTTATAATGAGAGTTGTGCATATAATCCTTTGACCTGAGACTACCATAGAACCTAATATATATGAATCCATATTTTTAATTCATACTCATTCATGTCTTAGTCATGTAAGGGGTGTTCTGGATATGGTGGAATATGTATGGAGATTGTGAGTAGGTCAACATAGAATTGGTCACTCCTGGTAAGAGGAGAGCACATCCTACTTGCTCTGATTGATTGATGATTCAGGAAGCCTTTGATCAAAGTAGAATAAAAATTAGAAAGAGTTCCTAATATTTTATTAATTGAATCATCATTTAAGATTGAAAGAAATATAAGTACGATATTGAATTTGACATCATTCCATATCCAGAGTCATATTCAGAGTGCAGAGAGATCGCAGGATCGAATTGCACGGTAACTTTCCATTGAAGGATATTTTTGATATTTTTATCAAAATTTTATATCTTTCAAGTAGATATGATATATTGCTAGACATCAATCTTGTTTTGTAGGTTTGATCAAATTAAAGAGTTTAATTCGATCACTAATTAGAAAAAGTTCTAATTGTCGAAATCGAATTAGCTCGATTGGATCTAGATTGATAAGATTAAATTCTCATCAAATCAGATCGACTTGCACTCAAGCTCACTACTGACTAAATGTGAAACCCAATGGATCATACATAAAAAAATTGATGAGAGGTCTAATTGGATTAGATCATGTTTGCAAAATAGACATGCTAGCACATGTTGCAAAAACCAGCTCCCTATTTCGAATCGGATTTGAAATTGATTCCATATTGGGCTAATTAAAATCAAATTAATTCAAACAAATTTTGGGATTGAGTTGGGTCAGCCCTTGGCTACATGTACCAAAAATTTAGAGCCAAAAAATTAGGTCTCCATGCATCAAGAATTTTTCTTGCACGTGGGTGCAGTTTTTGTGCACAGAAATAGGTTTTACATTCCATGAGATGGGACACCCCTTCCTCGAGTTTATCCAATGATCCATGATGAAATAATTTTTTTGGTGATTCTTGACTTGATTTTGAGCACAAAGAATTTTTGGTGATCCTGGTCATAGCCCTCTGTGGATCACCGTTGGAGGGCAAACACTTGGGCGCCTGGTGGAGGTTCTGTCAGAATTTGGATTAAGCACTGCAAGTATTCTTCTATAGCTTGAATTTAACTTTTGAATATATGTTATATATGATTGTTAATTATCAAAGAGATACTAGTTTAAAGATTTAATATTTAAATTTTTTTAATTTAAATTTTAAAATTCATTATACTTTTGATGTGCATGTCCACCCTGAAATCCTACAGTGGTATCAGAGCCGGCCTTGTTTGGTTCAATTATATATACATAATGTTTATGTGATGCATAGTATGATTCATCCTATAAAATGATTTATGTTATGTATTATGCTTTCATATGATAATATGAATTGATGCATATATGATGCACGACTTCATCATCCTGACATAAGGTTATCCTAGCATAATGAGGTTATGCTGCAAGGTTGTCTTAGGATAATGAAAGTCTATATGTTATACTTGCATATATAGAATATTTTAATATTGATACATAAATTAACATTATATAGTTAGAATGTGCATGAGACCAAATAAAAGCCCTCATTAAAAATTATATTAAGTTGTAGTGATATACAACTAGGGGTTAACCAATTCTTGATCAATTGATTAATTGATGTCTAGGAAAGTGCTACAGGTGGTTCTTTAATTAGTTCCGTTATCTAACCTGACCAATTTATTGATATATAAGGAAAGCAATGAGGGGACCCCCACCTTACTTACCTGGCCAATTTGATTAAGTGATCTTGATATTGAAAAACTCTAATGTTGAAAACACTACTAGGGGCCTTCCTTCATGCTAGATTAATGTTACATCATGAACTATAGCTAGCTTGTTGTATTACCACAAGGCTTGTCATAAGGATTAATATAACATAATCCTGAAGCATAGAAGATGCTTACGATAATTTTGGATGTACTGCTTTGTTGTGTTAACACAAGGGCAATTATATTCGAATTTGACTGTATTGAAATGAAGGGTCAAACTTAACTAAAATATTATAGTTTGTTTTGTTAACACAAGGCTAATAATGTTTTAAAGACCAAAATATGATATTGAGAATTACATGAGATACAATTGAAAAGAGTTTTCTATCTATGAACTCATAAGGATTTGTTGTGTTAACACAAGATCATTATGAGGAATTAGGGACTCAATCCCACTAAGATTAATATGTAATATATCTTGTTTGTCATATTAGAGGGTTATGATGTTTGATAAAATAGTGGGAGGCATAATTAAATCTAAAGATCTAATTTAATTGTATAAGTCAACATGAGTTGTTTGCTTATGTAATGTTCTTTATTCATTGTAGATTAAATTCTACAAATGGCATCTTCACTATCATTGCAAGAAATTTTAGATTTCAACAAATTGATCGATCTCAATTATGTAGATTAGTTGAAGAATTTAAAGATCGTACTTACTCAGGAGAAGCTCTTCTATATTCTTGATGTCTCTGAACTACAAGAGGTTAAGGATGAGGCCACACAGGAGGAGGTATCCACATACAGAATGTGAAAGGATGACAGTTTGACTGTCAAGTGCATCATACTGGCCTCTATGAGCAATGAATTATAGAGGCAGCATGAGAGCATGGATATTCAATCCATACTCCTCAATCTTAAAGAGTTGTGTGGAGAACAGAGTAGGACTGCTAGATATAAGATATCTAAATAGTTATTCTATGCTAGAATGATTGAGGGATCATTCGTACAAGATCATATCCTAAAGGTCATTGATCTGATCACTAGATTGGGTCAACTAGGTTTTATGATGGATGGAGAATTAAGTCAGGATTTGATCCTGCAATCTCTTCCTAAGTCATTCGCTCAGTTTATCATGAACTATCATATGAACAAACTGAATATCTTCTTGCCTGAGCTATTGAATATGCTCAAGACAACTGAGAGCCATATTAAGAAAGAAAAAGGCTCCATTTCTTCTTGTGGATAAAATCTCTAAGAAGAAGTCAGATTTTAAGGGTTCAAAGAAAGCACTGAATCCTAAGGGTGGCAAGATGAAGAAGAAGGGGAAGAAAGTCTCCGAACAGAATACCTGCTTTCACTGCAGCAAGACAGGACACTGGAAAAAGAATTACAACTTATATCTTATAACTGTAAAGGCTGATGGTGCAAGCGATGCACCTAAAGGTATGTATGAGATACATACAATTTTATCATTAAGTTCTTCCAATTCATACTCTTGGGTATTGAATACCACCTGTGGTTCTCATATCTGCAAGTCATTACAGGAGCTGTAGAACATTAGAGTGCTGAAGAAGGATGACATCAAGCTCTACGGTGCTAGAGGAGAGTCCATCCAAGCAAAGGCTGTAGGGACATATATATTGAAATTACCATTTGGAAAGATCTTAGAGCTAGAAAACTATTATTATATGCCTAAGGTCGTTAAAAATATTATTTCTATACCGTTGCTATTACAACAAGGTTATGAAATAAATGGAAAGAGCAATAATTGCTTAATTTTTTTTTCTAATAAATTTTTGTATCGTGACATTATTAATAATGATCTTCTGATTCTATCTAATGATAATATTTTTCATATTAATGAAAGTAAAAAGTAAAAAAGAGAAGAGTTGAATAATACTTTTCTTTGGCATTATCGACTTAGTCATATAAGTGAGGCAAGGATTAATAAGCTATACAAAGAAGAGTTCTTTGATCCTTATGATTATGACTCATTAGGTACTTATGAATCTTGTCTTATAAAAAAATAACTAAGAATCCATTTAGTAGACATGGAGAAAGGACAAGTGAGTTATTAGGACTTATACATACTGATGTATGTGGTTCTATGACAATAGAAGTCAGAGGAGGATACTTTTATTTTGTAACGTTCACTGATGATTTATCTAGGTTTGGATATGTGTATCTTATGAAACACAAATATGAAGTCTTTGATAAATTTAAAGAGTATCAAAGTATGATCAAAAAATAAACTGAAAAAAGTATTAAAATCTTTCGATCTGTCAAGGAGGAGAATACTTATCCAATGAGTTTCTAGATCATCTTAAAAAAAATAAAATTCTCTCTAAATGGACCCCTCCCTATACACCATAATTAAATGACATAGCAGAAAGGAGGAATCATACTTTATTAGATATAGTGCGATCCATGATGTGCCTTACAAATTTGTCTATTTTTTTTAGAAATATACCCTAAAAACTGTTGTCTATATCCAGAATAGAGTACCTTCAAAATCTGTGCCAAGCACTCCATATGAGATATGGAGAGGAAAGAAGTCTAATCTTAAGTATCTTAAGATATGGAGCTGTTTAGCTTATGTTAAAAGAAATTTTGGACATAAGCTGAGTGCTAGCGCAGATAAATACTTGTTTGTAGGTTATCCTAAAGAGAGTATAGGATACTTTTTTTACCACCCTACTGATCAAAAAATTTTTGTCAGTAAACATGCCACTTTTATGGAAAAAGAGTTTATCCTAAAAAGAAGCAGTGGGATGAAAATTAAACTTGGAGAAGTTCAAAACCTACAAATGCAAGCACAAGATGATCCTCAACCAGAAATATCTATTAATAAAGTACAATCATAAAATACACCTCCTCTCTGAAGGTTGGATAGAGTGTGAAATGCACCTATAAGGTATGGGTTCATTGTTGAGAATAATGAAGCCCACGTCATTGAGAATGATGAACCTTTAATCTATACGGAAGCCATCATGAGTAGGGACTCAGACAAATGGCTAGAGGCTATAAAATCTGAAATGAACTCCATGTACTCCAACCAAGTGTAGACTTTGGTTGATGCACCAGAGGGTGTGACCCCTATTGGATGTAAATGGGTCTATAAGAAAAAGATTGGAGTAGATGGCCAAGTTGAAACCTATAGAGTCAGATTGGTAGCTAAAGATATCAGGAAAAAATAGGATATTGATTATGATGAAATATTTTCACCTATTGCCATGTTCAAATCTATATGGATTATGCTTGCAATAGCAACATACCATGATTATGAGATTTGGCAAATGGATGTGAAGATCGTCTTCCTTAATGGTTATCTTAAGGAAGAGATTTACATATCTCAGCCAGAAAGATTTATCTCAAAAGAGAGAGCAAATCAAGTATGCAGGCTTAAAAAATCTATTTATGGATTAAAGCAGGCCTCGAGGAGTTAGAATATCCGCTTTGATGTTACAGTCAAAGAGTTTGGCTTTATAAAAAAATATGGATGAACCTTGTGTATATAAGAAGACTAGTAGGAGTGCCATTGTCTTCTTAATTTTATATATGGATGATATACTTCTTATTGGAAATGATATCTCAATATTACAATCGATCAAGACATGGCTATCAACTAAATTTTTTATAAAAAATTTGGGTGAAGCATCCTATATACTAGGTATAAAGATCTATAGGGATAGATCTAAGAGGATGTTAGGCTTGTCCCAATCCAGGTACATAGACTTAGTGCTAAAGAGATTTAGCGTAGATGGAAGTAAAAGAAGTTACTTACCCATGAGTCAAGACATACATCTCTCTAAAAGGATGTCCCCTAAAACATCGAAAGAGAGAAATAGAATGAGTTCTATTCCCTATGCTTCGACAGTAGGGTCCATCATGTATGCTATGCTATGTACCAGGCCTGATGTTGCCTATGCCTTAGGTATAGTTAGTAGATTTTAGGCTGATCCAGGAGAGGATCATTGGAAAGCAGTGAAAAATATTCTTAAATACCTGAGAAGGACTAAAGATATTTTTCTAGTATATGGAGGATCTAATCTAAAACTAGAAGGTTATTCTAACTCTAGTTTTTAATCAGATCTTGGTGATAGCAAGTCCACTTCAGGATATATTTTTACTCTTAATGGTAGAGCTGTTAGTTGAAAAAGTTCTAAGCAGCAGACTGTAGCTAACTTAACCACTGAGGCAGAGTACATAGCTGCAAGTGAGGCCGTCAAGAAAGCTGTCTGATGAGAAGTTCATCACTGAATTGGATGACATTCTTGAGATTAAGAATCCAGTACCACTTTACTGTGATAATACTGGAGCAGTTGCTCAAGCAAAGAAGTCAAAGTCTCATCATAAATCCAAGCACATTCTAAGATGCTTCTATCTCATTCGTAAAATAATCGAAAGACAAGATGTTGTCATTGAACGAGTAGAAACAAAGAATAACATAGCAGACCCATTCACTAAGATTGTACCACAGCAGCAGTTCGATCGCCACCTCAATTGTATGGGGATAAAATATAAAGATGATTGGTTTTAGTGCAAGTAGGAGATTGAAAAGAATATGCCCTACAAGCCAATCAAAATTTGTAGTTTGATGAATTATTCTTGTAATCTTCCAGACTCATGTATTGACTTTTTAAATAATAAAAGATATTTTTCATCATATGCTGCATCTTACTTTTGTAATGATTATGATGAACTCTATAAATTAGGGCAATGAGTTTAGGATTATGATGAGATCATACCTATGAGACCTAAAATCCTAAAAATCCTGATTTAAAATATTCTTAGTCATAGGAGCATTAAGTAGGGGATCAATATTTTGGATAGACTAATACTTCCTATGTATGCTCGATGGAGAGGGTGGCTGATCTCATAAGCCACTTATGTGAGACACTAATACAAGAAAGTGAGTGCTTATTAGAAAATGAGTTCACTGAATTGATCTGACTTAAAAAATATCTTATGGAATTTACTAATCTATCAAAAGATGTTTTCTTATAATGGGAGTTGTGTATATAATCCTTTGACCTGAGACTATCATAGAACCTTGTATATATGAATCCATATTTTTGATTCATACTCATTCATGACTTAGTCATGTACGGGGTGTTCTGGATATAGTGGAATGTGTATGGAGATTGTAAGTAGGTCAACATAGAATCGATCACTCCTGGTAAGAAGAGATCGCATACTACTTGCTCTGATCGATTGATGATTCAGGAAGCCTTTGATCAAAGTAGAATAAAAATTAAAAAAAAAATTTAATATTTCATTAATTGAATCATTATTTAAGATTGAGAGAAATATAAGTGTTGGTGCAAAAATCCGCTTGCGTCGGAGAAGCTGGAGTTGAGGGAGTCGCGGTCGCCGTCGGGACCTGCAAAAGAAGTCTAAACCAGAGGTGGGGTTGCTCCGGCAAGACCCTCCGATGCTCAAATCAGTTCTCTACCTCAACAAGAATGGAGTGCTCGAACAAAAATTTTAGCAGAGTTTTGGGATGGAAAATAGGGCTTAGAGAATAATGTATCTGGGATCCCCCTTTTATAGGCGGAGGGGGCAACAGACTGATAGCGATGTCTGTAACCATCTGGCAGTGGGCTGCCCAGGATCAGGAGGAGTTTGTTGTGAAGAGTAGTGGAGTGGGATCGTGGCCACCGCCGGGACATGCCACGTGGAGTCTGTTGCGGGTAGTGGAACGGCATCCGTTGTCGCAACTTGCCAGGGGGTGGAGGAATCGCGCGGTATCTGTCATAGGGAGTAGAGCAGAATCGTGGTCATTATGGCGATCTGCCAGGGAGCGATGGAGCCGTGCGGAATCCGTCGCAGGAAGTGGAGCAGTGTCGTGGCCGTTACTGTTGCCTGCCAGGGAGTGATGGAGCCACATGGAATCTGTTGCAGGAGGTGGAGCAGAGTCGTGGTTGTTGCTGCGGCCTGCCAGGGGGTCTAGGCCTGTCGGTCGAAGTTCGACTGGAGTGTCTGGCGGAGAGAGGTGAATAGCTAACCTTCTGAGAGAAGCTCGGAGTCTGGCTCTCGTAGGAGTACGGATGCAGTTCACTTGCAATTAGCGTCGGGGGTGAAGTCCGGCTCCCGAAGGAGTCCGGGCGGAGTTCACCTGCAGTAGAAGTCGGGGATGAAGTCTGGCTCCTGTAGGAGTCCGGGCGGAGTTCACCTGCAGTCGGAGTTGGGGACGAAGTCTGGCTCCCGTAGGAGTCCAAACAAAGTCTTCCTGTAGCCGGAGTCGGGGATGAGGTCTGGCTCCCGTAGGAGTCCGGACGAAGTCTTCCTGCAATTAAAGTCAGGGGCGAAGTCCGGCTCCCGTAGGAGTCCGGATGAAGCTCACCAGTAGTTGAAGTCGCGGACGAAGTCCGACTCCCGTAGGAGTCTGGACAAAGTCTTCCTGCAGCCGGAGTCGGGGACGAGGTCCGGCTCCCGTAGGAGTCCGAATGATGTCTTCCTGCAATTAAAGTCAGGGGCGAAGTCCGGCTCCCGTAGGAGTCCGGACGAAGCTCACCAGCAGTTGAAGTCGCGGATGAAGTTCGGCTCCCGTAGGAGTCCAGACAAAGTCTTCCTGTAGTCGGAGTCGGGGACGAGGTCCGGCTCCCGTAGGAGTCTGGATGACGTCTTCCTGCAATAAAAGTCAGGGGCGAAGTCTGGCTCCTGTAGGAGTCCAGACGAAGCTCACCAGCAGTTGAAGTCATGGACGAAGTCCGGCTCCCGTAGGAGTCCGGACAAAATCTTCCTGCAGTCGAAGTCGGGACAAGGTCCGACTTTCGTAGGAGTCCGGATGAAGTCTTCCTGCAATTAATGTCAGGGGTGAAGTTCGGCTCCCGTAGGAGTCCGGATGAAGCTTACCAGCAGTTGAAGTCGCGGATGAAGTCCGGCTCCCGTAGGAGTCCGGACACAGTCCTCCTACAGTCGGAGTCGAGGACGAGGTCCGACTCCCGTAGGAGTCCGGATGGTGCAATGGGAGTTCGCCCGTCAGAGGAATTCAGTAAGTACTGTGGAAATCCAGCTGTTGGAGAAGTCTGGGGAGATACCATCTGCAATCGAAGGTCAGAGGAGTCCTGACGAGGGTCAATCCTGTTAAGAACTTCGACTGAGGGTATTTTATACCCAACACCAGTCCCCCTACTTCCGAGTTTGAATTTCGAATGAAGAAAGTACAGAGAGATTTTCACAGTCGAAGTTGCCCCCTTGAATCGTGTGCACGATCACCCCCAGATATTTTGGCATTAAATGCGCGTGTGCTGGAGTCTTTTCAAATCGGGGTGATTCAAAGGAACTTTTCAGAATTCTCGCTGGTATGCAGGCCCAGGTACGGTGCAGTAATGGCTCTGTCAGCTACCAGCCGCTTTTAGCCGCCTGCCACGGCGAGTGGGACACGTGGCGAGCGCGGGTCGGCCTGGGGGATTCACGATCATTATGGCGCCGGGTCCCAGGGTCTATCTAAACCCGCTCTTCTGCCTTTAGGGGCCCTATTCCGCCTCAGAGTTCTATCGGTGTCCGCCTTTTCTTCGAGAGCCCTGATCCTCCTCGACGTCTTCCTTGGCCCTAGGCGTCCTTCGAGTCATCCCTGTCCTCGCCCCTCTGCATCCTTCAAAGCGATCTAGGTTAGTCCCGGAGCCCTTATTTTTCTTCTTGCCATTTAGGGGTCTTTTCTCCTCCATTTTTCTTCTGTCGCATTCCTCTGATTTGGTCTCCCGCAACCTCTCGTCCCTTGTCCCACCTGATTTCTCCGAGTTCTTTAGGGTCTTCATTTGAAATCATTCGAAATATCTTCCGGCACCTCCGCCTCTAGCAGTTCCGGAAGTTCTTCCGCCTCAGCCCCCCAAGACCCCCACTCTGTAGACGAACCCACATCTGGGGCTGGGCGTCGCTCGGTTTTTGCATCGGGTGCCATTCCCTGCTTCCTGACTCCGGATGAACTCCTACTGACAAGGGTTCAGTATGGAGTTCCTTCGAAGTACGATCTGGAGCTTCCTGGCCCCACCGATCGGGCTAGCACTCCCCCACCCGGTCGTTTCTGTCTGTACCAGGAGGCCTTCCATGCCGGACTCCGACTTTCGCTTCCGCCCTTTGTCGTCGCCCTTTTCCGCTTCTTAGATATCTCTTTAGCTTCAGTTGCTCTGAATTCCTTTAGGTTTTTGATAGGGTTCCTCTCCCTTTGCCATGTAGTCGAAGTTCAGCCATCCCTTTTTTTGTTTAGGCATTTTTACACCATCAAGCGTCACCCTTCGACGAAGGACTGATGGTATTTCTCCCTCCAGTTTGGCAAGAAGGGGTTGCTGAAAGGTGCTCCTTCTTCGATCCACAACTGGAAGGAGAAATACCTCTTCATCCACTGCCCGACTTTGAGGCTGGGCCTGCCCCCTTGGGGCTCTCTGAAGGACTTTGTCCGTCGGGCCCCCAGCCTGGGGGAGGATGACCTTCAGGCTGCCTGAAAGCTTCTTGACTATTCTGCTCCTTCCCTTCCCAACCTTCTGAAGGAGCAATTTCTGTTCAACATTGGCTTGAGCTCCCAGGATCCTGCGAGTATTTCATCTTTTCTTTTCTCTTCTTTTTTTTTCTTTTTTTTCAGGAATGGATGCCGAAGCAGCACGGATGCTCGCCAGGGGGCTCAAGGCCCACAAGAGAAAAGGCGCCGCGGCCTCCGGATCAGCAAAGAAGGCCAGAGTGGAGGAGACGAGCTCGGTCGTGCCTGTGCAGGTGGCTCCCACA